>NW_027497269.1:0-161392 GCF_021521415.1 Bidens hawaiensis | reverse complement strand
TGATCAAAATCCGCCGTTAGTAATACATTTGTTCCTCCCTTGCGCGCGTCTCAATACCAGTAAGAAACGGACCCCAGGGGATACAATGTAAGTAAGCCTACAGATGGACTCGTGCGTACTCACTCACAGTAAAAGTAACTTGGTGCATTGATCAATGATTTCTATAAATTCAAATTTTGATTGACAATATAATGGTTTAAGTCAAGTTGGGGTGATATGGTAAATATCAAATTAAGTTTAAACCGAGATAGAAGCTGATAGTTTTTTATATTTTGTGCTCTAGTTGAGCATTTAATCATATCACAAAAATGCTTGAATATTTGTTATAAGATTTAAGTGGACAACAATATCAATGACCGACTTAACGTCAGTCATAATATTGCTGAAATATAAAAATGTGATGGAAGGGCAATTTGGTCAATATGATTCTATGTTTAAACTCACCAAAAGTACAAAAATATGTACTGCTTTTTAAAACATATAAAATACAAAAATATTTTGTTTTCTACTTTATGTTTGTTTTTCTAAGTTTAAATGTAAATATTTTGCAATGAAAATGAAAATTTTCAAAAAGATTTTATTATTTTTTCTTTTACATATTATTAATTCTTTTAAGTTAAGTGTTTTGAGCGTAAAACACGTTAAGGTATTTCATCTTACCACGTCGGGTAAGGATGGTAAGGTATAAGATCATCGAGATTCGGGATTTCGTTGATTTATTATTCAACTATTTAATTGATTTAATTGATTTATTTATTTGATTGAATAAAAGGAAAAGACTTTAAAGTAAATTCATTATGTATTGATAACGAACGGGGTTGATTTTATAACGAATTACTTCAATTCGTTACTTATCTAATTCGCTTCTGCCACTCTGTAATGAACAACCCTAATTCGTCATCCATCATATAACGAATTAAGCATGAATTTCTTCTAATTCGTTATTACTTCGTGTTAAGTCTTAGCGAATTACTCATTCGTTTGCCACGTGTTACGAATGAGATAACTACGTGGCTATTTCGTTAATTCAAAATTAACGAATAAGAAGATTCGTTGTCTTGGAAAATGTGTAGATTCGTTGTATATAGGGAACAGTGAAGAATGAATCATCTTCATTTGTTCATTCACTATTTCATCTCTCTTAACCAAACCCTTGCAAATATTTTTCAGAAATCTCGATCATCACGAAACCTATTTTTGTTCATCAATCTAGATTCGTAAGGTAATCAGGATTAAACCGCAATGAGTTTCGTCAATTTTCAACAACATTTGACAGGTCTATTAATCGATTATATGATCGGTTTTAGCTTATAAGTTTAAACCTTTTTTTAACCTAAATTATACTCAGTTTTTGTCCAAATGGGAAATATATATTGGTTATCGACGAGGTTCCGAGTTAATTAGGGTACTTGGTAGGATATTATATCGTGTATTATTTTGCAATTGAATCTGGGTTTCAGGTTTGACCTTCAATGTTCATATCAATTTTGACTTTGACCATGGATAGTAAAAATTGAACTTTATTTGTGCCCATTCGTTATGTGATAACAAATTGATACTCATTCGTGTTCAATTCGTTATAGATGTCATAACGAATCAACTCTTTCGTGATTTTTATAACGAATTACATCACATTCGTTCTTTAATTCTTTATGTCTTTTGTTATGACTAGTTCGTGGTCTTGCATTGATAACGAATTAGAAAATTCGTCATAGCGAAGTATCTGAATCGTTATAACGAATTAGTAAGCTTAACGAATCATACCTAGAGTTATTTTGGAATAATTATATATTATTCAATATTTATATTACTTGTTTTTCGTTTTACTAAGTCTTGAGTTTATATATTTTCAGTTATGGCTAACGAGATTGTTCAGGATCCTCCTGCAGCTGAGCAACAACCGGTACAACAACAACAAGCACCAGATCTTCCTTTGTTACCGTTCAAAAAGAAGCATGATATCGGTGGTTTTTTCGGAACGAACTTTGCAGACGAGCATATATTTGGAGATTTGCTAGCGTTTATTCGATTTTGTCGGATATATTATGCTATATCGGCTAATCCGACTGTTCATTTCAGCATTATACGATCTTTATAGAACTCGGCTCGCTACATTGAGTTTGAGCAACATATTAGTGCTGAAATCAACAGAACATCGATTATTATAACACCCGAGGTGATCAGACGGGTGTTGCAGTTTGGAGATACTGTGGACAACCCGTGCGAGTTTGATAACGGGTTGATTAGGGGATTATTCACTCGTGTGTTCTATACGGGTAATCTCGACAAGTCCATGTATAACAAGGCGTACTTGTGTCCCACATACAAATATTTACTACATGTTCTAATTCATTGCCTTGGTGGACGGAAGGGCGGTTTTGACGAGTGTCGTATCATGCTTCAGTCAGCATTCTTCTCGTTGATCTTGAACAAACCGTTCAATTTCTAGGAGATGATCTTCTATCATCTCAATGAGCATTTCCTTGTCAAGAATCGACGTGGTAAATTTCTGATGTATCCACATTATATTCACACAAGTCCTAAACATCCATTTTCATTATTATTCTGCCTATCATTCGGAGAGATGTATCTGGAGACATGCACTGTAAGTTTATTAGACTCTCCACTGTAAGTTTAGTAGATTTAGTATATATCACTTCAACTTTTACGCATCATGGAAAGCTACCATACAAATCAATGACTGTTCAAAAGCCTTTTATCTTAGTAACTTCACACGTTAGGCCCAAATAAACAATTTTGCTATCATTTTCAAATGGTTGGATCAATTTTCATTTAAAAATATTTTGACCTTCTAAAGAGCTCATAAATGAATAATCATATCACTTCCCTGATTTTGTTAAAGAAGACAATTTTTAAATTCAGTTGCCACGGTAACTTTTAGTTTTTGGGTAAATGGATATCCCGTATGTCTACAGGTAGATAACAGGACCATACATATATAGAAATACATGTTCCTCGAACTTAAGTAGCCGACTTAACTTTAGCGAAAGAATTTAAACAAAACGCACAACAGTTGCCCTAGTCACTTTCAGTTTTAAGGTAAATGGCTATCTCGTATGTCTACAAGTACATTACATAACCGACATATTTTTAAGCGAAAGAGTGCAAAAATACTTTTAATAATAATAATTTTTATTTTATTTTATAAGAACACACACACACACTCTTTTTGTATTTTTAATTTTCTATTTACAAATTTACCTCAAAAGACTCAATCGTTGAAACGAAACATTTTAAGAAACCATACAAGCACATTGTAACACCTCGAAATTCGGGAGTCCTACAATTGGTAATCAATCCAAACAAATTCAAATATAAAGGTTAAACCGGTTTCAAATAATTCAAAAATTCAATACAGAGTATTCTTGAAGCGAAAAATTTACAAAACATCCAAATATTATCCTTAAGACATATAAATGTAAACTAAAATTATCTTAAATGTTAACACGATAAGGAGCATCGACTAGAACTGGCTCGGGACCTCGGGTAGTATTGAGCACCTCCAAGCAGTAATCCCATCCACGTTCAACCTTAAATCAATCTAACATACACGCAAAGTCAGCTTGAGCTGAGTGAGTTCATATTTTTATCGTCAAAATTTATTAAAGACCGACCAATGTATTTAACATACGACTTCCACAAAAATAAATAAATAACATCAATAAATAGATAAATAAATTTTCCTCAGCCAAGCACGTAACACAGGTCACATCCTCTCAGGTCCAAAACACAAACTTAAGGACCCGAATAAACTTCACCCCAAGGACAGATAAACTGGTAGGGGATTTTTAAACATCTTTCGCCCCAAGGACAGTCTTCTGATCCCGGGACTTCTCACCTTAACCCCCAACAGATGAATTAAGGAATTTTATGGTTTTATTCGACCCGATCATGGCCTAACAAAAACATCCTCGTGGTGGCCACACACACACATACAAATAAAACTATCATAAATCATAAAAATTTCCAAGCATAGATAGTAAAAATAACATAAACTATGCATTATCATCCAAATGCTTCAAAATGGTAAAAGCGTCATAAACGTGTATGCTAGCTTAAAACGTAAAACATTTAAAAAGGGGCATCATGAAACTCACCTGATACAGATCACAAAAAAATCAACGAGCTGGGGAACCGCTAAGTGAAAACTGACAAGCAAAGGCCGTAGAAGTAAATACAAGCAGATCCCTGATTTAAACCTTCACAAGGTTCCTAATTTGTACAATTTACGTCTCCGCTTGCCTATAGATAACCTTCAAGTATAACTCATTCTGAACCCATACGCGCAACACATATCCAACGACCCATAGCTCGAAACCATATCAAACGAACTCCGATTCGAGCGAATCACAAATCCACGAACTCGTTTCAACATGACGGACCTTAGAAAATTGCTAACGTCTGCTGCCACAGCATGCACAGCTTCCAGAACACAAAACAGCCTTTCAGTTCGTCGGGTTTTGCGCGTTAACAATCGAGCACCTTGAAACCATAGCAAAAGAACTACCTTTTGGGCAAATAAGATATCCATGCGTTCGTCTCATTGAACCCCACCATCTGAGCCTATTTCCGTTACTGGAAAATGCCTTCACCATCGCCAAAAAACCAAACAGCCCGTCAGAAAATTGAACAGTCAGCCGGAATGCGAACCATTTCTTTTTTTGCTCATAACTTGGTTATACGAACTCAAAATCAAGCAAATAATATATCCACGCTACCGTGTCACCGAGCACTACCAGCCTGAACCAACTTTGTCGCTGGAGGCCGCCGGAACCGTCTCCGGTGACGCAAACAATTGACGGATTTCTTGCCTCCTTCATCGGAATCTTGTTTTGATCGAACATTTTTAATCCAAGCATCCCTAATCCTCCATACCACCATTTAAAACTGAAAATTTGATGAAATCACTCACCCGAACCAGATCTGTCGTGCATCATCTTTCTCCTGCTCTCCTTCTTGGCCGTCAAGCATTCACCAAAAAAATGATCTAGGGTTTCTTTTCCTTGGAGTTTACTTCACCCAGTTCTAACTTTTATCCGTCTAGTTCTCATACCGACTCCTTGTCCCAAAGTTTCACTGCTAATCTTTTATGTAATTACAACTAGGTGCCTCAAGTCAATTAAAACATATGCACTGCATTTAAAATCACATTCCATCGTATTTGATAAAATCTCGTTTAGCCCTTAAAAACAAGTAGACAGTAATGATCAAGGTCTAACAAAGTTGCATACCATGCCCGAGGAGCTAAGATTGATTGATGTTTTCTCGCTTGTACCCATGCTCCAGTAGATGAGCTATCAAAGTTGCATACCATGCCCGAGGAGCTTGATGAAGACCATAGAGAGCTTTGTCTAACTTTTAAACGTAATTAGGATCCTTTGTATCAACGAAACTTGGTGGCTGATCCACATAAATTTCCTCTTTTACTTCTGCATACAAAAACGTTGTTTTGACATCCATTTGATAAACCGTGAACCCCATATAGGAAGAATATGCCAAGAAAATCCAAATGGCCTCAAGACGAACCACTGGAGCATACACTTTAGTGTAGTCTAAACCTTCAACATGACGAAAACCACGAACAACAAGCGGCTCTTTGTTTCGAACAATAACTCTAGTATCATCTTGCTTGTTACGGAAAACCCATCTCGTATCTAACACCTTCTTTCTGATGGGCAGCTCTGCCAATCTCCAAACCTCGAGCTTTTCAAACTGATTCAATTCTTCATGCATGCCGTCCACCCAGCTTGGTTCTTGTAAAGCCATTACAACTTACATAGTTTCAATCTGAGAGATGAAATAGGAAAATAAACAACTATTGATGTGTCCTGTCTGACTTCTGTTTGAGACGCCTGTTTTGAAGGGACCTGTGACATTTTTGATTGTATGATCCCATTAAATTCTTTTCGGAATAAGATGACCGGGAACCGAACTAGTAGAATATAGATTTCTTGGATCTTCAAAGATGTCAGAGAGAGAGGGTTATTCCATCTAGATGTCGCAGTATTGTGCGAGTATGAGGTACTGGCAATGTACTCATTTAGTATTACATATGGGAATAGAGTGCTCCTAAAATTCTGACGAATGGCACTCTCCCCCTCAACTGATGAAGCATCGGCAGTAGAAGTCTCAGCAGTGCGTAATTCACATACAGCATGAGTCTCTTGTGAAGACACATTCTTAGTAACATTTTCCTATTGATTTCCAGACAGTGGCTGAGTAGTATCCAACGATTCCAAAGGTTCTATACTCAGCACAGGAAACATAGGAGAATCAATAGAGATGTCTTCTTCTTCATCAACAGCATTTGTAGTACCAGCACCAGAGTTTTCTGTATCAACAACTGTAAATATGTTAAATGGCTTAAACAGTTCATTATAATCGAATAACCAGTCAGGACCAACACGAGCATCAGCCTCATTCAATTCCAGCCAGCGCACATCATAAGATTCCACTATTTGCATTGTTGTTTTGTTGTAAACTCTGTAGGCAGTACGACCATCATATCCAACAAAGTAGCAATCATCAGCTTTAGCTCCAAACTTTGGAGTCATTTTAAGATTTAGCACAATACATGGACATCCAAAAGCTCTAAAGTGTGAAAACGTAGGCTTGTGACCATAAACTATTTCATATGGATTCTTCATCTTAGATTTGTTAATCAGCACTTGATTTTGAACACAACAGGTTGTTTTGACTGCTTTAGCCTAGAAGAACATAGGTAGCTTTGAATCACACAATATGGTCCTTACCTGCCTCGATAAGAGTTCTTTTCCTTCTCTCATTATCTCCATTCTGTTGTGGTGTGCGAGCTAAGCTATACTGTCTAAGTACTCCTTTCTCGGCACAAAAATAATTCAACATTGAATTCTTGAGTTCGGTGTCGTTGTCACAGCGAATAGCATTTAGCTTAGATTGAGTTGATTCTCCATGAGCACCACAAAGCGCTTTATCACTTCTGCAGTTTCACTCTTATTTGACAAGAAACACACCCAAATGGAACGTGAGTAGTTATCAGTAATGACTAGACAAAAAGAACTGGGAGAAAGACTCAAAACATGAACCGGACCAAACAAATCCATATGTAGCAACTGAAAAACCGAGGAAATGGTATCGACCGGATTTGGCTCGTGAGTTTTACAATTATGTTTGCCAAAAGCACAAGCTGCACATTTCTCAATTGTTATAAAATCCTTGACAGGCAAACCACGCACCAACTCATTTTTAGCAAGACAGTTTAAATTTGTAATGTTTACATGACCAAGACGACGATGCCAAAGCATGGCATTATGTTCTGACATTTTTGTTCATAACGATCATGTAATGAGACACTCATCAATTTCAAGTTAACTCCGTTAACCCGAACTCCGGTAATTCAAACTCAAGATCACATGAACCATGTCATTCCGGTGAACACATTCCTCATTACACTTAATTAGAGTTTAAATCAAATATGACAATCGTTATACAAATAGTCTTTCGGAGTTTCACCGAACCACACACAAGTCGACTCAAACCGTTGGCGAACAAATAAGAATTAATATAAACAAGTACTTGGAATAAATACGCATTATGTTTGTATATGACTACGTGCTTATATGTGTAGCATAATATCATGGATGAAATAAACTAGTTGTACAAGAATTAAGTTAACTTGAAGTTTAGGGTACAATTTGTAACATGTATTATAATTAGAAATATACAAACAACATAATCACCCAACCCTAATTCCCTCCCCACCCCCTTGCGATCGGCAACCACCCCCCCCCCCCCTCTCTTTGTCGACCGAAACCACAAAAACACATACATACAATAATTTTGCAAGCTTGTTTGAAGGTCCAATGTGTTAACTAGGTAACTAAACACTCTCTCTAGTCTATTCTATTGAATAAAATACATAATTAAGCATGTTAATCAAAACCCTAGATCTTATAGTTGATGTTTAATGATGAGCTAGGGTTTAATTGTATGTTTGTTGATAAACACTAGCGAATTGATCACTAGTTGTATTGTTATTGATTGTCAATTGCATGTTTGTTTGAGATTGAATCTTTGGGTAAACCCTATATGTGCATGAAAAGTGAAATTGAGATGCATGTTTGATAGATTATGGGTCTAGAGGATTGTATGCATGATTAATTGCTCATAGGTTATTATTTTGTTGGAGTTTGGTGAAAACTTGTAACACCCCGTAACCGCAGCGGAAGCGTAAACGGGATGCAACAGACACATTTGATATCAACAGCATTGCTTATAAAGAAAACACCACTACATTAATTTACATCATATTACATTGTTCCGAGTTTAGTTCCCGTCTAGGCGATAGCACATAAGTTTTACCGAAATTACATTATCATATTTAATACAAAATGATCACTAAACTTCCACAAAAGCACACATCATCAAGCATTTAGCACTTATTCCAGCTTGGGAGTACCTAGAAAACATGTAAAGAAAACGGGTCAACTACGAATAGTTGGTGAGTTTCACTAATTTAAATAAACAGTGATAAATCATTATGATTATCATATATTAGAGACATCTGGGGACACTGTTAACCAGTACTGTACCCATTCCGGGGGCAATGTTAACCCGGAAACACTTCCAGGGACATCCGGGGACACTGTTAACCCAGTAATGTACCCATTCCGGGGGCAATGTTAACCCAGAAACACTTTCAGGGACATCTGGGGACACTGTTAACCCAGTAATGTACCCATTCCATACGATTCCCGTACAATCAAATATTTATAAATACACGCAATTCCATGCGTTCAGTATGTACTTAAACATTTAAATAATAACATGCTTTCCGCCCCGGGAAAATATTTGAAAACAATTCAGGAAAAGGGGCTCGTGAAACTCACCTTATCGTAGGCAAATTAGTACTACAACACTCCAGCTACTAGTCCAAATCTGTAATACGATCCCTAAGTTCGTTACTATACAATCACTATCAACATAACTTTAATCGTGTTAACCGGTACATCTGGGGACACAGTTAACCCAGTACTGTACCCGTTCTGGGGGCAATGTTAACCCAGAAACACTTCACCGGACTCAGATTGTGATATCGTTTAGAGTTCACTAGTCAGATTTACTATTAGTCATTTTTCCCGTTTTGCGTGCCTAGCACGGTTATCCATTTTATGTTTCAAAAATGAGTTTGGTCACACACGACCCGAAAATAGTTGTTAATTGATAATTTAACTAAGTTGTGAAATTAGGGCTCGGTTTAGATGTCCCGATTGGCCGCGGGACCCGTTTCCGTCATTATCGTACCGGAAACTGTTAAATAGGTTAAAAACACTCAAATCATCCAACTTACTTTCGGATGATTCATTTTTACTTGTTTAACTCAATTATATGAAAATAGTTCATTGTTAGGGTTTTTATACACCTGTCAGCTCGCTTATGCGAACTTTACCGGTTTACGCGTTTTAAGCTTTAAAAGTTTGTTTTAGCACAAATAATTATCCGTTTAGTCTCGGATCTTGAAATTTTGCACAAATCACTTTTTGACAGTGGGGAATTTTATAAAAATATTTCCAGAATTAATTTTTATATTTAACATTTATTTATCTTTTTTAAACACCATTTAAACACTAAATATGTCGTAAATACCAAACGATCTTAGAAAAATCCCAAATTTTTCCTCGAAGACCCCTACCATCTCCATAGTCCCCTGTAATTTTTCCAGAACCAAAATCCCTTTTTAAATGCCATTTTCACTAAAACCGAGCTAGAAAACCCAAGAACTCGTTTAACCGAAAAGCCTACATAGACTTCTCCAAATGACCTCAAATTTTTTGTGTGACTTATACATGTTATAAAAAGCTTATCTGAAATTTTCCAGAATTTTTCATGATATTTAACTATTTTTTCACCGTTTTTGGCCAAAACCGAGCATTAAATTCACCAAATATTCATCCTTTATCCAAAAATTCACAGAACTCATATTTTCATGTGTAGATCATCCCTGTAAAATTTCATGACCTAACTCTACACGAAACATAATCTGTCCAAATATACAAACATCACACAAAACCGAACTACCTTGAGTTTCTAGCTTCAAACCGCAAGAATCTCGTTTTCTAGCCCTTGCTAGCAACTAGATACAACACCTACAAGTACAATAACACCACACCAAGCAAGTTACACCCAAAATCAAGCCATTTCTTTCATGATTTCGGTTATGGTATAAAAACAACGATTTAACCGTAAAAATTCGTTTTTGGTTCGTTTAACTCCTTTCTTGGACCAAGATCCCTTGTATAACCCGTATACATCACTTGATCATGCAAGAATCGGTTTCATCTCGGGTTTTCACCCTTTTTCACTTGGAAACCTCATTTCCTTGCAAGAACACTCAAGAAACGAACTTAAACACGTACATAACGAGATTTTACCTCGGTTTTTCTTGTTAAAAAACTTGGTTTTTGGTTCTTGATCTTGAGAGAATATGAATATTGTTGAATTGTGTTGTAAAAAAAAAGAAATGAAATGTTGTTTGGGGTGATGTAGTCCGATCGGACATAGTGAGGGGGTGGGGTGGGACCCACCTCTTCATTTTAGGCCACATATTAAGATTCTCGTGATCTGGATAATGTTTTGGATAATCTGGTTCAGTTCGTTTTTCGGTTAAACGTTTAATTCGGCTTAAAACGAGGCTAAAACGGTCGTTTTTCGGCTTAAAAATGAAATTTATATAAAACCGATTTAAAAACTTAAACCATGACATTTATTAACTTAAAACATCATAGTATTAATAATTGTGCATCTTTTTCGGCTTGATCGATCGTCTCTTGCTCGGTTTGGGATTAAAGGCTTCGTTTAACGTACCGACGTACCGTTAAATCGAAATCCTTTTTCTGTGCTTTAATTTACTTATCCCGAAGCTTTAATACTTCGCAAACATCACTAAATAATATATATTACGTCTATAATGCAATCCCCGATCGTTCGGGCTTCAATAACCGTTAATCGGTTAATCGTATTTCCAGTACGATAACTGTATATTCGAGTATAATTCGTACTATGAATCATACATACTTGTATAAACGCATCATAATTCACATAATCATTATTAAATAACACATAAATAGTATATACCGGTTAGGGTATACCTGATTTTTGCCGGAATCGTTACATTCACCCCCCGTAAAAGAAATTTCGTCCTCGAAATTTTTACGCGACGACTATTTCTTTTTGAGGAAATAGATGGGGGTATTTCTTCCGGAATTCGTCCTTTCGCTCCCAGGTATATTCTGGGCCTCGTTGCGAATTCCATCTAACTTTGACCAACGAAATCTTGTTGTGTCTAAGTTGCTTGATTTTTCCGTCTACTATTTCTACGGGTTCCTCTACGAAATTGAGTTTATCATTTATTTGGACCCCCTCTAAAGGTAACACCGATGTCTCATCCGTCAGACATCTTTTCAAGTTCGATACGTGAAACACGTTGTGAACTGCATTCAGTTCATCGGGTAGCTCTAATCGGTACGCTACGGGACCGATTTTTGCCGTAATATTGAAGGGTCCAATATATCTCGGGGCTAATTTCCCCGCCTTTCCAAATCTGACTACACCCTTCCAAGGTGATACTTTCAAATACACTTTATCACCTTTCTCAAACGACAACGGTTTTCTACGGGTATCGGCATAACTCTTCTGCCGATCCCGCGCGGCCTTCAGATTGTTCCTAATTTCAAGGATTTTGCTGGTCGTTTCCTGGACCAGGTCTGATCTAATAACCTGAGTGTCGCCCACTTCAGTCCAACAGAGAGGTGATCGGCACTTCCGACCATACAATGCTTCATAAGGCGCTGCCTTTATACTGCTATGGTAACTGTTATTATAGGAAAATTCAACGTGTGGGAGGTGTTGATCCCAATTTCCCTTAAAATCCAGTACGCATGCACGAAACAAATCCTCCAGGGTTTGGATGGTCCTCTCAGACTGACCATCGGTCTAAGGGTGGTAAGCTGTGCTTAGATCAATAAGCGTTCCCAGCGCTTCTTGCACAGCTTGCCAAAGCTTGGAGGTGAAATGGCTATCCCGATCGGAGATGATTGAGATGGGTATCCCATGACGAGACACAATTTCATTTATATAAATCTGCGCAAGTCTCTCTGTGTTATAATTATTTTTAATCGGGATAAAATGTGCCGATTTGGTTAATCGATCCACGATTACCCAAATTGCATCATGTCCTCGGGACGTTTTAGGAAGATGTGTCACAAAATCCATCGTGATTTGCTCCCACTTCCATTCGGGAATTTCCAGTTGTTGTAACATTCCCGAGGGTTTCTGGTGCTCTGCCTTAACTCTCGCACAAGTCGTACATTTACCGACATACATTGCGATATCCTTTTTCATACCCGGCCACCAGTAGAACTCCTTCACATCCTTGTACATCTTATCCGATCCTGGATGTATGGAATATTTTGATCTATGTGCTTCGTCCATGATTAATTCACGCAGATCATGGAGGGTCGGGATCCAAATCCGACTTTTGAAATAGAGAATTTCGTCCACGCGTTGTTCGAAATTCTTCTCATTACCGTAAAGTCCCTCCTTTTCCAATTGTTCCTCTTTCAACGCCTCAAGTTGAGCGACTCGAACCAGGTCCGAAAGGTTCGACTGGACTATCATCCCCAGCGCTTGCACTCGCAATGGCTTAACCCGATCTTTCCTACTCAAGGCATCGGCTACAACGTAGCCTTGCCGCGGTGATAACGGATGTCACAGTCATAATCACTCAACAACTCGACCCATCTTCGTTGCCTCATATTTAGTTCTTTCTGATCAAATATGTTTTGCAAACTTTTATGATCGGTGAAGATGGTGCACTTTGTACCGTAGAGATAATGTCTCCAGATTTTAAGTGCGAAGATAACCGCTCCCAATTCTAAGTCATGCGTCGTGTAATTTTTCTCGTGTACTTTTAACTGTCGGGAAGCATAGGCTATAACCTTATTATTCTGCATCAACACGCATCCTAACCCTCTACGCGATGCGTCACAATACACGACAAAACCATCGTCTCCATCGGGGAGACTTAAAATAGGCGCTTGGCACAATTTTTTTTTTAACGTTTGAAACGCCGTCTCCTGCTCTTCTCCCCATTCATACTTTCGATCCTTTTGAGTCAGGAGAGTTAAAGGTTGGGCGATGCTGGAAAAGTTCTCTATAAATCGACGATAATATCCAGCTAAGCCTAAGAATTGGCGGATTTCCTTTGGCGTTTTAGGCGCTTGCCAATTCTTAATTGCTTCAATTTACTCGGATCAACGTGTATTCCTTGATGGTTTACAACGTGACCGAGGAACTGCACTTCTTGTAACCAGAAGTTACACTTGGAGAATTTTGCATACAACTTCTCCTGATTCAAGAGCTCTAAAATTATTCTTAGGTGTTGCTCGTGCTCCTCTTTACTTCTCGAGTAAATCAAAATATCGTCAATAAACACGATGACGAATTTGTCGAGGTAGGGTTTACAGACTCGATTCATGAGGTCCATGAACACTGCCGGCACATTTGTTAGCCCGAAAGGCATAACCAAGAACTCGTAATGGCCGTAGCGAGTCCGGAATGCGGTTTTTGGAATATCTTCTTCCTGAATTCTAACCTGGTGGTATCCCGATCTAAGATCGATTTTTGAGAAATAGCTCGCACCTTGCAGCTGGTCAAACAGGTCATCAATTCGAGGAAGAGGGTACCTATTTTTGATTGTTAACTTGTTCAACTCCCTGTAATCAATGCACATTCTGAGGCTCCCGTCCTTCTTTTTCACGAATAATACAGGTGCACCCCACGGGGAATAACTAGGACGTATAAATCCTTTATCCAATAATTCCTGCAACTGATTGGATAATTCTTGCATCTCGGACGGTGCAAGTCGGTAGGGTGCTTTAGCAACAGGGCCAGTTTGAGGTAATAAATCGATTCTGAATTCGACCTGTCGGGTTGGCGGTAATCCAGGAAGTTCTTCTGGGAAAACTTGTGGAAACTCGCGTACTACCGGGATATCATCCACCCGTTTCTCCTCAGAATCTGTGAAGCTTGCTAGATACGCCACGCATCCCTGGCGTATATATTTTAACACCTTGAGGTGGGATATAAAGGGTATCATCGTGCCCGACTTCTCTCCTTGCACTAACACCTCGTCGTCATCCGACACCCGGATCTTGACGATTTTCTTTTCACAGTTTATTTCAACTTTGTTACGTGCTAACCAATCCATTCCCACTATCACGTCAAAACTATCTAATTCTACTGGTAATAAGTCAATCAGGAAGGATTGATCGTTCAGAATAAAAGGGCAATTCCGAACTATCTGATTAACTATCATGGTTTTACCGTTAGCGACTTCTACGGTGTAAGGTTCTATGGGTTCACTAATCAGAAGGTTTGCTATCGATAGGAATTTAACAGAAACAAAACTTCTATCGGCGCCTGTATCAAATAATACAGAAGCGTAATGATCAGAGACGAGGAATGTACCTGTCACTACGCTGGGGTCCTGGCGTGCTTCGTTCGCCCCCATCACAAAAGCTCGGCCTCTCGCCGGATTGGACGACGATGCCTGACACATGGTTTGCCTCCCACTTCCTCCCTGGTTCAGTCTCGGACAGTATCTCTTGAAGTGATATGTGCTGCCGCATTCAAAGCAAGCACGGCTAGTGGTCATCATTTGGTTTCCTTGTGGGTTTTGTTGTCGGGTTGGTTGGGTCCTAAATGGCTGCGCGCGGATTGGTTGCGGTTGTTGGTTAAGGTTGTTCAGGTTTGCCCTACATCTCGGTGCGTAGTGTCCCTCCCTGCCACACCGGTAGCACACCACCTCTTTGCACACGCCACCATGGTGGTATCCGCATTTCCCACACTTAGGAAACGTTCCTTTCTGCGGTTCTTGCCTTCCGCCTGAACTAGTCATGGCGTAGTTCTGGGCAGCGGGCCTAGCACGTTGTCTTGCTGCTTCCCCGGGGTCCTATTATCATACGTACCTCGCTTTCCTCCGGCAGACACTCCTGCCACCTTCAGTGACCCACTCCTCACGAAATCGTATGTGACAATACCAGCTTGCATCACCGCACCCTCAAACGTCTGGTGTCCCCCAGTGTTGACTATACTCCTTACTACTGGGGTTAGTCCCCATATATAACGCTCAACCCTCTTTGACTCTGGGGTGACCAACCATGGTACCAATCGTGACAACTCATCAAATCGGTTCGTATAACCCAAGTGGTCTGCCCCCTGCATCTCCAGGTTCCACAATTCGTTTTCTAACTTCTGCAGTTCGTTTTTCGGGCAGAAATGTTCCAGCACAAGGGCCTTGAGTTCTGCCCAGGTCATGCGGTTCGTCGCTGCCTGACCGCGAGTCTGCACTATTGTGTTCCACCAAGTCAAGGCATGGTCCGTGAACGTGCAAGTAGCATACTTAAAATGTACTCCTCAGGGCAGTTACTGATGTTCACAACCGACTCTATTTTTTCAATCCACTTAACCAACCCATTGGGTCCTTAAGACCCGCTAAATTCTAGGGGTTTGCACAACATAAAATCTTTAATTGAACATCCCCTTGTTGCAGGAGTCAGTTCGGTGCGGTTCGTTTCCACACTGGGTATAGGGCCATTGCTATCTGTAACGACCACCCTAGGTGGTGCGTCATTACTCGGAATCGGGTTACCATTCGGTGGAGGATTAACATTTTGTTCCCCAACGTTATTGGTGGTCGTTTGATTGCTCGCAGGGCCTGGATTGGTCGTATTATTAATACTGGCAGCGATGCGCGATACTATATCCGGTATCGCCGCCTCTAACTGTCGAGCAATCAGACGACTCACATCCACTTCTGACATTTGAGCTGACCGTTTAGGTGCCATTCTACACAACATTAAGAAAATAAATATAATTAATACAAATTCCCATCTCGATACACAACACATATTCCATTCATTAATAAACATTAATACATTTTACATAATCATCAGTACACATTACATTAACGTCAGCCCGTAGATTAAGTTTTTCATACATCAGTCCTACATCGGCATCATTTCGACATAACCCGCTACGGGTCAGTACTTGAATGATACATCAAAATATCTACAATGGTATCCCCAAAAAAAAAAGACCCCCTATGGGCTAGTGACTGTACTATAACTACCCAAGATTTACTCTATGTTAGCATCGTCACTAACTGCTTACACAGAGTATCAAAAAGCGGACCCTGTCTACTACCACCCTAACATGATCTAAACACGGTGGTATACCAACCACACCAACACTGCCACCATCCCTACTAACACTGCCATCAAACCCCAGATCCGTGTTTCCATCCGGTCAATCATCCACTGGGAGTAGGCGTCCTCCCTCCTCAGCTGCGCGATCGCATGCTGGCTGTCCAGTATGCAATCTGCCAAGTGATTCCTCCTCTGAATACCCACTGTCAAGGCGGTGGTGTGCTCATTCAACTGCTCGGTGAGCACTCGGAGCCACGCAGCCTCGTCGGAGGGACGCTCATCCCTCACCGGCCTGGGGGTACCCCACACGGGTGGAGGCACAGGCCCGGGCTGGGGGCGGGAGGACTCGCCCCTATAGTAAGTGGATCTGGGTCGGGTAAACGTAGGTGGGACATACGGGACACTGATCCGCGCCGTGAGGCGGGGACCGGGTCTGGGAGGGGTAAGGGCGACCTGTGGTGCGGGTGGGGTGGGAGATCTGGGAACCCTAGCAGGGGAGGACAAGCTAGCACTCCTATGGCTAGTCTCAGTAGGCTCGGTGCTGGAAGCTATGCGTAAACTCCTAGGGTCCCCGGAACTGGCCTCCTCCGGGTCCTCCTCTACCGATAAACTTCGTGATCTTGACATGCTTACCTGTACACAAGTTAGCAAACATATAGTCCCTTTCATAATGTAAATCATAATTAAATTAATATACACACATTTATACAACCTTGTCACATAAAAATATTATCATATACTTACACATATGTTGCCGATTTTACCTATTAATGTTCCCCGTGACTTCCCCTGAATTCCCTCGTGCGGACAAGTCTGTTATTATGTTCCGGACCATAATAACTCACTTGTCCATCCAAGTTCATCCAGATCTCGTCACTATATGTTATTAGTTGATATTCAGATCCTATAATACTTGAGCTACTGGTTATGTTTTAGGTATCTTTTCAAGACATCCTAATTCATTTATAACCAATGGCTCTGATACCAAGTTCTGTAACACCCCGTAACCGCAGCGGAAGCGTAAACGGGATGCAACAGACACATCTGATATCAACAGCATTGCTTATAAAGAAAACACCACTACATTAATTTACATCATATTACATTGTTCCGAGTTTAGTTCCCGTCTAGGCGATAGCACATAAGTTTTACCGACATTACATTATCATATTTAATACAAAATGATCACTAAACTTCCACAAAAGCACACATCATCAAGCATTTAGCACTTATTCCAGCTTGGGAGTACCTAGAAAACATGTAAAGAAAACGGGTCAACTACGAATAGTTGGTGAGTTTCAATAATTTAAATAAACAGTGATAAATCATTATGATAATCATATATTAGAGACATCTGGGGACACTGTTAACCCAGTACTGTACCCATTCCGGGGGCAATGTTAACCCGGAAACACTTCCAGGGACATCTGGGGACACTGTTAACCCAGTAATGTACCCATTCCGAGGGCAATGTTAACCCAGAAACACTTTCAGGGACATCTGGGGACACTGTTAACCCAGTAATGTACCCATTCCATACGATTCCCGTACAATCAAATATTTATAAATACACGCAATTCCATGCGTTCAGTATGTACTTAAACATTTAAATAATAACATGCTTTCCGCCCCGGGAAAATATTTGAAAACAATTCAGGAAAAGGGGCTCGTGAAACTCACCTTATCGTAGGCAAATTAGTACTACAACACTCCAGCTACTAGTCCAAATCTGTAATACGATCCCTAAGTTCGTTACTATACAATCACTATCAACATAACTTTAATCGTGTTAACCGGTACATCTGGGGACACAGTTAACCCAGTACTGTACCCGTTATGGGGGCAATGTTAACCCAGAAACACTTCACCGGACTCAATTGTGATATCGTTTAGAGTTCACTAGTCAGATTTACTATTAGTCATTTTTCCCGTTTTGCGTGCCTAGCACGGTTATCCATTTTTATGTTTCAAAAATGAGTTTGGTCACACACGACCCGAAAATAGTTGTTAATTGATAATTTAACTAAGTTGTGAAATTAGGGCTCGGTTTAGATGTCCCGATTGGCCGCGGGACCCGTTTCCGTCATTATCGTACCGGAAACTGTTAAATAGGTTAAAAACACTCAAATCATCCAACTTACTTTCGGATGATTCATTTTTACTTGTTTAACTCAATTATATGAAAATAGTTCATTGTTAGGGTTTTTATACACCAGTCAGCTCGCTTATGCGAACTTTACCGGTTTACGCGTTTTAAGCTTTAAAAGTTTGTTTTAGCACAAATAATTATCCGTTTAGTCTCGGATCTTGAAATTTTGCACAAATCACTTTTTGACAGTGGGGAATTTTATAAAAATATTTCCAGAATTAATTTTTATATTTAACATTTATTTATCTATTTTTAAACACCATTTAAACACTAAATATGTCGTAAATGCCAAACGATCTTAGAAAAATCCCAAATTTTTCCTGGATGACCCCTGCCATCTCCATAGTCCCCTGTAATTTTTCCAGAACCAAAATCCCTTTTTAAATTCCATTTTCACTAAAACCGAGATAGAAAACCCTAGAACTCGTTTAACCGAAAAGCCTACATAGACTTCTCCAAATGACCTCAAATTTTTTGTGTGACTTATGCATGTTATAAAAAGCTTATCTGAAATTTTCCAGAATTTTTCATGATATTTAACTATTTTTTCACCATTTTTGGCCAAAACCGAGCATTAAATTCACCAAATATTCATCCTTTATCCAAAAATTCACAGAACTCATATTTTCATGTGTAGATCATCCCTGTAAAATTTCATGACCTAACTCTACACGAAACATAATCTGTCCAAATATACAAACATCACACAAAACCGAACTACCTTGAGTTTCTAGCTTCAAACCGCAAGAATCTCGCTTTCTAGCCCTTGCTAGCAACTAGATACAACACCTACAAGTACAATAACACCACACCAAGCAAGTTACACCCAAAATCAAGCCATTTCTTTCATGGTTTCGGTTATGGTATAAAAACAACGATTTAACCGTAAAAATTCGTTTTTGGTTCGTTTAACTCCTTTCTTGGACCAAGATCCCTTGTATAACCCGTATACATCACTTGATCATGCAAGAATCGGTTTCATCTCGGGTTTTCACCCTTTTTCACTTGGAAACCTCATTTCCTTGCAAGAACACTCAAGAAACGAACTTAAACACGTACATAACGAGATTTTACCTCGGTTTTTCTTGTTAAAAAACTTGGTTTTTGGTTCTTGATCTTGAGAGAATATGAATATTGTTGAATTATGTTGTAAAAAAAAAGAAATGAAATGTTGTTTGGGGTGATGTAGTCCGATCGGACATAGTGAGGGGGTGGGGTGGGACCCACCTCTTCATTTTAGGCCACATATTCAGATTCTCGTGATCTGGATAATGTTTTGGATAATCTGGTTCAGTTCGTTTTTCGGTTAAACATTTAATTCGGCTTAAAACGAGGCTAAAACGGTCGTTTTTCGGCTTAAAAATGAAATTTATATAAAACCGATTTAAAAACTTAAACCATGACATTTATTAACTTAAAACATCATAGTATTAATAATTGTGCATCCTTTTCGGCTTGATCGATCGTCTCTTGCTCGGTTTGGGATTAAAGGCTTCGTTTAACGTACCGACGTACCGTTAAATCGAAATCCTTTTTCTGTGCTTTAATTTACTTATCCCGAAGCTTTAATACTACGCAAACATCACTAAATAATATATATTACGTCTATAATGCAATCCCCGATCGTTCGGGCTTCAATAACCGTTAATCGGTTAATCGTATTTCCAATACGATTAACTGTATATTCGAGTATAATTCGTACTATGAATCATACATACTTGTATAAACGCATCATAATTCACATAATCATTATTAAATAACACATAAATAGTATATACCGGTTAGGGTATACCTGATTTTTGCCGGAATCGTTACAAAACTAATGCTGGACAGAATCACAGATGTGTGTTAATACGGCTGTAACTTAATATTAATGATATGTTTTAAAGTGGTTATTAAATCCTTGAAATAGTTTCCAGGGAATCCAAGTTTATAACTTTTGGACATGTGGAAGTCACTTTTTATTAATTCATAATTTAGTTGTGCAGTTCTGATTCGGGAAGCCTTTTTATATGCTGATTTGTTAACATAATATCTCACAAACGACAAGACCAATTGAGTTGATTCCACATCTGGAAGTTAAAAAATTGAGTGTGGAATCTAACCCAATTGGCCTTGCATTAATTTGATTAACCATGTAACGGGACTAGTCAAGAACTTTTTGTTGCGCATGATAATGACTGTTGTGTACGTACTGTGTTGTTCTGGTCCTTGTGATAAAACCCTATATGCTAAAAATATAATAAAAATATTTTTAGAAACCTAACTCAAGTGTGCTTCGTTTTAAATTTTGGTGATTTTATATACATGTTATGGATAGTGAAATAGAGTAATCATGACGTGTTAAATTCTGTCTCGGAAACTTAGCTGCTGAATTATTGTTGGAATGTGTAAAGCTAATTGCTTGATCGATGTTTGAGTTGTACTTGACATATGTGCACTTGTAGTTAATGATACACTGAAAAATAACTTGTAGTAACATTTAATACCATACTTGATCACACTCGTAACTTATCACCAACGTGTTGTCGAGTCAAACTTGTTTCACAAACGTAACACGAACACACCTCATGCATAACTTTTATGTATCGAGTCTAGAGGCTCACTCATAGGTCAAAACACTTAGAAATCTCATTTTGTCTTAGAGCACTAATGAGGATTTTTTTTACGAACGCTTTTCTCGGACTTCAGTAACTTCGCAAACAGTGAGTTTCACGGCCCTTTTACTCTTTAACGTTTTTATTAGGGGGAGATAATATACTCCAAACGCTTCAGATTTTGCTTATAATATATATATCACTTGTAAGACTAGGTGGCAAAAAACCAACTATGTCCTTCTGAAAACAATCGAACCGGTTAATATTGGATGATAGCTAGTCAGTGTTGAGTAGTACTACTGGGTTTGACAAACCCCACCCGACTCTAAACTCGATTGTAGGTCGAGTGGGTGCAATTTTGGCTAACACATTACCATGGTCGTGGTTGACATGGTGGCAAGGCAAACAATATATAGTCAGCTTGGGTGTTGAATACATAGTAATACATGCTTGATAGATTAGCTACCTATTGATATATATTGAAATAACTCTATCTGGTAACGCGAAAATGCAACGCTTAATTTACTTAAACATGTGAACTCACCAACCTTGTGTTGACACTTTTAGTATTTTTATCTCAGGTAGCCAAGGCGGGCGGGCGTCTTAGGACATGCATGCACTATACTCTTATGATTTAAATTTTCTTTAAAACCTTATTATTTCAACTGTTGCTTTAAGTAGTCCTGTGTTGGTGCATCACTTTACATTACTATTTACGCTTCCGCACTATTTTTGATCTTGAATGTTTTTGTTGGTTTTTTTTAAAACTTTGGTAATGATGTTTGATATAACTAATGACTTCGATCATGTTAGTTCACACCCTCTAACGGTAGAATTCCGTTAGTGGATTTTGTGGGTGTGACAGATTGATATCAGAGCCATTGGTTATAGCGAACTAGAATTGCATTCATACTAGACTATAACCGCAACGACCCGTTAGTTATGATCTTACGCAATACATATATATAAATATATATTTATTTATTCATTTCTTTATTTCTTTCCTCGTTCACTCATACGTGCGTAAACCATACACGACCTATTCTGTAGGGATGTCAAAGCCATAATCATCATCCAACCCGGTGTCCCAGGCCCAGGAAAGGAGCCGCAGATTTCCAAACCATCAACACCTTGAGCAGGCCCAGCACTAGCATCCCCTGCACCGAAGAGGCACTGCCGATGTCGCACACGAGAGCAACGATAAACGGAGTTGGTACCCAAGTTTGACCGAGCAGTATGTTTACTGTGAGGAAGTTCCCCCACTACCCATCCCTGGCTGTCCTATGTCTTTAAACACACTACCACCCCTAAACCTTCCGATGGAGCGTGTTTTCAAAGCCTTCGCCTCCTGTTTGGATCGTGAAGTTAACATCATGCACTCAAAAAGAGTGAAGGTTACCAGGTTTCTAGGGGATGGAGCAGAGGCAAGGAAGAGACTTTCCTACCTAATTGACGTAATGAAAAAAACTTAAGATGCTCATGTCCATAAAATGAGGCTAGTACTCAAGATGCAATCAGAAATCTTGGACTTGAAGGAAGAGATTAATGATGCAAGAGGCAATGCAGCGGTAGCTCTCACTCATTGTGCCACTCTAGAGCACAGATGGCTCCGAACGCAGTAGAACCGGAGGAGGATCCTGAAGAAGATCCTGAGGAGGATCCTGAAGAAGTCCTAGAGGAAGAACCAGCTGAGGAGGTGGCACACTCGGACGTGTCCTCAGACGACGACATCTCAGGATGATAACACCTAGATGGAGGGGTTGTCTCCATCCAACTTACATTTTCTATGATTTTAAGGATTGATTTTAAATACTTTGTAGCGAATACAATGGTTTTAATCAAGAATTATTATTTGGATTATTATATGGTTGTGTTGCGATGTGTTGACATTTTATTTCTTTTCTTTCCTTTCTTTCCTACTTTTAATTACATGTATGGTTGTTGTATACGAAACTGTGCGTTCATTTCTAACATTATATGCTGTGATTTTAAGGAAATGTCTAGGAGAAACACTGGATGTGGTCGCGGTAACATCAACAAGACCGCAGCAGAACTCCAAGCGTTACTGAACGATCACGCGGCGGCAGCACTGGCTTCTCATATTCAAAACCAAGCCGGAGCCTGTGCCTTCATGAACTTCTTAGATTGTAAGCCCAACTCATTTAAGGGCACTGAGGAAGCCATAGGGTTCCTACGTTTGGCTGAAAAACTGAGTCAGCCTTTGAAATGAGCAACTGCCCACCAGCCAGCAGAGTCTAGTTTGCTGCTGGAATGCTGCAAGACTCAGTCCTCAACTGGTGGAATTCCAATATGCAGATATTCGGTTTGGATTTGGCGAATGCCATGAACTGGGACGTATTCAAGAACATGATGAAGGAAGAGTATTGTCCTACAGAGAAGATCTCGAAGCTGGAATTAGAATTTTAGGCTTTGAAGATGGTGGGCTCTGAAATTGAGGCCTACACCACCCTTTCCCACGAACTAGCGATGATGTGCCCGTGGATGATTGAGTCGGCGAGTAAAAGAATTGTGATGTACATCGATGGTTTAGTGCCCCAAATTCATGGTATGGTGACGTCCTCCAAACCGAACACCATACAGCAGGCGATTTGAATAGCCTACAAGCTGACGGATCAAGCAGTGGCCACAGGCGCATTACCCTCTAGAAGTTCCACCTCTAAAACCCTTGACAACTCGGGTAACGACAACAATAACAATTCTGGGAATGAAAAAGGGAAGTTTGACAATATGAGATCCTCATCAACGTATCCTCCACAAATATAACACCACCGTAAACCCAAACTCACCCAGAACTTCAATAATCAGGGTTCTAACAACAACAACGGTGGCGGTCAGGGTTCGAGTAGCTATGATGGAAAGTATCCAAAGTGCAACAAGTGTAACTATCACCATTCTGGCCCATGTGACCGCATCAAATGTCAGCGATGCGGTTAATTGGGTCATCTAGCCAAGGAATGTGGAGGGGAGCTCACGGGTAAGAGTGCTCCTAAACAGTCTGTAACTACGAAGGGGTGCTTTGAGTGTGGCCAGGAGGGTCATTTCAGGAAGGACTGTCCTAAACTGAAACAAAATGAGGGCAATGGAGGAAACAACAATAATGGAGGTGGTACTAGAGGTAGAGCTTTCGTTATTGGATCAGGCCAGGCCCGTAGAGATCCAAACGTGGGTACCGGTAAGTTTCCCGTAAACGACTGTTTTGCTTCTATTTGGTTTGACACTGGAGCTGATAGGAGTTTTGTGTCGAAAGCCTTTAGTAAACTGTTAGACTTAAACCCGACACCGTTAGATGCTAAGTTTCCTGTTGAATTAGCTGACGGTAAGTCTACAGAAACAACACATGTACTAGCGAGATGTAAGTTAAAACTGTCGGGACATACCTTTGATATCGACCTCATACCCTTTGCATTTGATATTTCGACGTTGTTGTCGGCATGGACTGGCTATCCGAGAATAGAGCTGAGATATTGTGCCATGACAAAATAGTTCGTATCACTACTCCTTCCGGCGAAACCATCTCCGTACAGGGCGAGAAGAACGGTATGACTACTAGTATCATCACACTCATGAAAGCGCAGAAGTATTTACGAAATGGTCATCCGAAGATTTTAGCTCAGGTTATTGGGAAGCCCGAGGAGGAGAAACGGGTCGAAGACATACCAATTGTGCGAGATTTTTCGGAAGTCTTCCCGGAAGATTTGCCAGGACTCCCACCCAATCGACAAGTCGAGTTCCAAATCGACTTAGCCCCCGGTGCTGCACCCATAGCACGAGCCCCATACCGGCTCGCACCAACAGAGCTCCCGGAATTGTCCACCCAATTACAGGACTTATTGGATAAAGGTTTCATTCGACCCATCTCATCACCATGGGGAGTCCCTTTCCTATTTGTTCGAAAGAAAGACGAGACTATCGGGAGATGAACAAAGTGATGGTCAAGAATCGTTATCCCCTACCCCGAATTGATGGTCTGTTCGACCAACTGCAGGGATCGAGTTACTACTCGAAGATCAATCTGAGATCTGGTTACCACCAACTAAGAGTGAGCAAAGAAGAGATTTCAAAGATGGCATTCGGAACTCAGTACGACCACTATGAGTTTTCATTTATGCCCTTCGGCTTAACCAATACACCAACAGTATTCATGGACCTCATGAATAGAGTATGCAAGGCGTATCTCGACAAATTTGTTATTGTTTTCATTGACGATATCCTCATCTACTCCAAGAACAAGACCAACCATGAAGAACACCTAAGGTTAATCCTGGAATTACAAAAGAAGGAACAATTGTACGCTAAGTTCTCTAAATGCGAATTTTGGCTTCGCGAGATTCACTTCTTAGGACATGTGATAAACGAGAGTAGTATCCATGTTGATCCAGGCAAGGTAGAGGCCAACAAAAACTAGGAAGCACCTAAGACTCCGACTGAGGTGTGGTAATTCCTAGGACTGGCTGGCTACTACCGACATTTCATCGAGGGATTTTCAAAAATTGCTCAACCCCTCACCGCACTGACCCACAAGGGTACTAAATACAATTGGGATGATGCGTAGAAATCTGCCTTCCAACTTTTGAAAATAAAGCTCTGTAGCGCGCAAATCCTAGCTCTACCCGAGGGAACAGAAAACTTTGTAGTACATTGTGACGCATCGATACAGGGTTTCGGCTGCGTGCTAATGCAACTTGAGAATGTTATAGCCTATGCCTCTCGACAAATACGGGTGAACGAGAAGAACTATACGACCCATGACTTGGAACTCGGAGTTGTGGTGTTTGCCCTTAAGATATGGAGACATTACTTGTACGGTACCAAGTTTACCATTTACACCGACCACAAGAGTCTCCAACATATCTACGATCAAAAGGAGTTGAAAATGCGACAGCGTCGTTGGGTCGAGCTACTTAGGGATTTAGTTATGCCATCAAATACCACCCAACAAGGCCAATGTAGTGGCCTACGCTCTCAGCAAAAAGGAAACCCTTAAGCCTAGACGAGTGTGAGCATTACAACTCACGATTCATGCCAACTTACTTGATCAGAATCTTGATGCTCAACTCGAAGCTTTGAAAGACGAAAACCTTCCATCCGAATCCATGCGAGGCATGGATAGCAACTTGAAACCAAATCGGACGGGGTGCGATATTTCGAAAAATGGATTTGGGTCCCTCGTTACAGAGACTTGAGAAATCTGGTAATGGATGAGGCACACAAGTCCCAATATTCCATTCACCCTGGCTTAGAAAAAATGTACCATGACCTAAAGGTACTTTACTGGTGGCCAAACATGAAAGCCAACATTGCCACCTACGTAAGCAAATGTTTGACCTGTGCAAGAGTCAAGGTGGAATATCAGAAACCATCTGGTCTATTACAGCAACGGGAGATCCCAACATGGAAATGGGAACACATTTCCATGGACTTCATCACGGGACTACCCAACACACCGACGAGATGCGATACCATCTGGGTGATCGTTGACCGGTTGACTAAGTCTGCACATTTCCTAGCGATCAAGGAATCGGACAAGATGGAAAGATTGACTCGCATCTACAAGAAAGAAGTAGTGGCTAGACACAGAGTGCATATCTCAATCATATCAGATCTAGAACCCCGTTTCACTTTGCACTTTTGGAAGTCACTATAGAGTGCGCTAGGCACCCGCCTCGATATGAGCACAACATACCATCCTCAAACGGATGGGCAAAGTGAACGCACCATTCAAACTTTGGAGGACATGTTGCGTGCATGCGTATTGGATTTCGGAAAGACTTGGGAACCCCACTTACACCTGGTAGAGTTTTCGTATAATGACAGCCACCACGCCAGTATTAAGGCAATGCCGTTTGAGGTGTTGTACGGACGAAGGTGTCGATCGCTTCTTTGCTGGGCAGAAGTGGGTGATAGCCAAATCACTGGCCCAGAACTAGCACTGGAAACTTCAGAAAATATTGTACAAATAAGAAATCGCATGGCAGCAGCACGGGATCGCCAAAAGAGCTATGCTGACAAGCGCTGGAAACCTCTGGAATTCCAATTGGATGACAAGGTTTTGCAGAAAGTCTCACCTTGGAAGGGTGTAGTTCGCTTTGAGAAGCGAAACAAACTCAATCCATGATACGTTGGCCCATTCCGAATAACAGAACGTATTGGCCCGGTAGCGTACCGAATAGATTTACCAGCAGAGCTCAGTGGTGTACATAACGTTTTTCAACATGAAGAAATGCCTTTCTGACGAAACACTAGCAGTCCCTTTGGGAGAATTACAAGTTGATGAACAGTTACGCTTTATCGAAGAACCAGTCGAAATCATGGATTGGGAAACCAAATCACTCAAAAACAGCAAGATTCCCATCATTAAAGTTCGTTGGAACTCGAGACGTTGACCAGAGTTCACGTGGTAACGCGAGGATCAATGATGAAAAAGTATCCCCATCTTTATAAAGGGTAACCAAGCACCTAAATCGTGAAAGCCGACAAACCATCAGAAAGCACTGAAGGTATGAATTAAATTTCGAAATGAAATTTCATTCAACAGGGGGATGATGTGACAAACTGAAAAAAATTTTCCCTTTTCAGGCAGCCATCGCGACGTGACACAAATTTACGGGACGATAATTCTTTCAACAAGGGAATGATGTGACACTCGTCAATTTCAGGTTAACTCCGTTAACCCGAACTCCGTTAGTTCAAACTCAAGATCACATGAACCATGTCATTCCAATTAACACATTCCTCATTGCATATAATTAGAGTTTAAATCAAATGTGACAATCATTATACAAATAGTCTTTCGGAGTTTCACCTAACCACACACGAGTCAATTTAAACCGTTGGAGAAGAAACACGAATTAATATAAACAAGTACTTGGTATAAATACGCATTATGTTTGTATGTGACTACGTGCTTTTATGTGCAGCATCATATCATGGATGAAATAAACTAGTTGTGCTAGAATTAAGTTAACTTGAAGTTTAGGGTGCAATTTGTAACAAGTATTATAATTAGATATATACAAATAACATAATCACCCAACCCTAATTCCCTCCCCACCCCCTTGCGATTAGCAGCCCCCCACCCCTCTCTTTGTCGACCGAAACCACACACACATACATACAATAATTTTGCAAGCTTGTTTGAAGGTCCAATGTGTTAACTGGGTAACTAAACACTCTCTCTAGTCTATTCTATTGATTTAATTACATCATTAAGCATGTTAATCAAAACCCTAGATCTTAAAGTTGATGATTAATGATGAGTTAGGGTTTAATTGTAAGTTTTTTGAAAACACTAGTGATTTGGTCACTAGTTATATTGTTATTGAGAGTCAATTGCATGTTTGTTTGATATTGAATCTCTGAGTAAACCTTAAATGTGAATCAATCAATCAATCAATCAAGCCCTGTATATCCCACCGCATAGCACGCTATCGGTAGGGTCAGGGGAGGGTGGGATGTAGGCAAGTCTTTTCTCTATCCGAGAGAATAGAGAGGCTGCTTCCAGAGAGACCCCCGGCTCATAAAGCTACATACAGGTAATCATAGTAAACATACATCCTACAAGCAAAAGACACTTAGCAATACATGGATAACAAACTACCAAAAAAGCAAGGAATCTGTAACCTACTAAGAAAAGTGCATAAGAAACAAAAAGCAACATTAAAACAAAAAAATATTCATAAACAACAAGGATCAAGGCTAGCCAACTAGACCCTAAATAGAAAGCTAAGCTAACTAGGTGCCTTTCCCTAGAAGTTGCTAACCTTAATCCTACATCTCCACGAATCTCTATCCTGGACCATGTCCTCAGAGAGGTGCAACTCTATCAAGTCATGTCTAATTCTCTAAATTGAGATGCATGGTTGATAGATTATGGGTCTAGAGGATTGTATGCATGAGTAATTGTTCATAGGTTAATATGTTCTTGGAGTTTGGTGAAAACTGATGCTGGACAGAATCACAGATGTTAGTTAATACGGATTTAACTTGATGTTAATGATATGTTTAAAGTGGTTATTAATTCCTTGATGAAGTATGTCGAGTCTATTTTCCAGGGAATCTATTTTGTAATTTTTGGACATGTGGAAGTCACTTATTTTAATTTATAAATTAGTTGTGCAGTTCTGATTCAAGAAGCCTTTTTATAGGCGGATTTGTTAATATCATATCTCACAAATGACAAAACCAATTGAGTTGATTCCACCTCTGGAAGTTAAAACATTGAGTGTGGAATCTAACCCATTTGGCCTTGCATTAATTTGATCAGCCATGTAACGGGACTAGTCAAGAACTTTTTGTTGCGCATGATAATGACTATTGTGTACCTACTGTGTTGTTTTAAATCCTTGTGATAAAACCGTATATGCTAAAAATATAAAAAAATATTTTTAGAAACCTAACTCAAGTGTGCTTCTTTGGTAAATTTTGGTGATTTTATATACATGTTATGGATAGTGAAATTGAGTAATCATGACGTGTTAAATTCTGTCTTGGAAACTTAGATGCTGAATTCTTGATGGAATGTGTACAGCTAATTGCTTGATTGATGTTTGAGTTATGCTTGACATATGTGCACTTGTAGTTAATGATCTACTGAAAATAGGTTGCAGTAACATTTATTACCATAGTTGATCACACCCGTAACTTATCACCAACGTGTTGTCGAGTCGCACTTGTTTCACAAATGTAACACGAACACACCTCATGCATAACTTTTATGTATTGAGTCTAGAGACTCACTCATAGTTCAAAACACTTAAAAATCTCATTTTTGTTTTAGAGCACTAGTGAGGATTTTCTTTACGCACGCTTTTCTCGGACTTCACTAACTTCGCAAACAGTGAGTTTCACAACCCCTTTTACTCTTTAAAGTTTTTATTAGGGGGAGATAACATACTCCAAACGCCATAGATTTTGCTTATTGTATATATATATATATATATATATATATATCACTTGTAAGACAAGGTGGCAACAAATCAACTAAGTCCTTCTGAAAACAATCGAATCGGTTAATATTGGATGATAGTGAGTCAGTGTTGAGTAGTACTACTGGGTTTGACAAACCCCACCCGACTCTATACTCGAATATATGTCGAGTGGGTGTATTTTTGGCTAACACATTACCATGGTCGTGGTTGACATGGTGGCAAGGCAAACGATAATCAGTCTGCTTCGGTGTCGAACACTTAGAAATACATGCTTGATAGGTTAGCTACCTATTGATATATATTGAAATAAATTTATCTAGCAATGCTAAAACGTAACGCTTAATTTACTTAAACATGTGAACTCACCAACCATGTGTTGACACTTTTAGTATGTTTATCTCAAGTAGCCGAAGCGGGCGCGCGGTTTAGGACATGCATGCACTATGCTCTTATGATTTAAATTTTCTTTAAAACTTTATCATATCAACTGTTGCTTTAAGCCGTCCTATGTTGGCGCATCACTTTACATTACTATTTATGCTCCCGCACTTATTTTTGATCTTGAATGTTTTTGTTGGTTTTTTTTAAACTTTGGTAATGATGTTTGATATAACTAATGACTTCGATCCTGTTAGTTCACACCCTCTAATGGTAGAATTCTGTTAGTAGATTTTGAGGGAGTGACATGTAAGCATTATATTCTCTTTGTGATTGAACAAGAATCCAATCTTCTGGTATAATAATACCATGTTTTAAAATCAAACACTCTTTATTAGTGACATGAGTTGAAAAGCCTTTATGACAGATCTATGAGACGCTGAGCAGACTGTGTTTCAATTCAGGAACAAAGCTAACATTTTCAAATTTTAGAACTCCATTATTTATAGTACCCTTCGGAGTAATCTTCCCTTTCTCTCCTCCCGCAGAGGAAACATATCCACCGTTAAACATTTGAATGTCGTTCAGTTGCGAAATGTCTCATGTCATGTGCCTGGAACAGCCACTATCAACATACCAAGGTCTGATGATATCCCCCATAGCTGTTCCTGCACGATGCGCGAGATTAGTTAGTTTTTGGTACCTAGTCCATAGTAGTGCTGGGTAAACCTGATTTATCTAAACTTGTCACGGGTTGCCATGACATGTCTTCCCGATTATATAAGATCGAACAGGTTTGCTTGGTCACCGGAGATTTACGTAGCCATTCATATCTTGATTTTAAAAATTTGTTATTTGTATGAACGGTTGACTTAGTCTCCGATCTGCGAGTGGAAACCATATTTGACTTTGACTTCCAAATTCGTTTCGCTCCTGAGGCTGACTTGGTTCTCAGGACCGAAACCGAGTTTCCATGACTCTTCCGAAAAATATAAGGCTTGATCTGATGAGAGTTTAACCTGTCAGCCTTGTTTCTTTTCCGATCACCATCAGATGGATTTATCTCATAATACCTTGATTTATTAAAGGTTTACTTGTGGAAGGTATTTCGAGATACATTCCTTTGATGATATCCATAGTAAGGATCATATGGACGGTGTGGAAAATTTTAGCAATATGACCAGGAATACCACAGTTAAAACATGTTTGATGTTTTATATAGAATTCATTGTGGTCTACTTCTGGTCTTGATCTGTTGTGTGAACTAGTTTTCCTCGTTTTGTACCTCACATTTGACTTATCATTGATTTATCATAATTGTGAACACATGAACTTCCTTCTTTGATAAACTTAGGTGACAAATGTTTACCAGAACGTTAAATGTTATTAATTTCATTCAAAAACACACTACCAGATTTAAAAGTTTTGGAGGATTAAACACATAATTGTCTTTGCTCTTAAAAATAGAGCCCACACAAACATTTTAAGTAACAGTATTCAAAGCACGCAAATTTAAATGAACATTAGAGTTAATGTATTTATTTTTCAAAACAGTTAAATCATCATCGTCATCAGACCAATCCTCAATAATTACATCATCTGCACGTGAAGTAAACACATTAGTATCATTCACCCCTGAGGTTGATTCAGTAGCTTTTACTGAGCCAATTGCACCTTTGCCATTTTCAGTTGGCTTACCATACTGCATAAACTTTTCCATTTCTTTCTCTTCTTTGGTTGGTGGAAGACCAGTGTAGTTATCATTATAAGGAGGGGGGGACCACACTGCACCCAATACCCTTACCCTTGGTTTCTTTCCATCTTAATTGTTTTTCGATCAAGGACTCAACAACAGCACTAGAAACATCGAATTTTTTAAAATTGAATTCAGTATTTTCAAATTTATCAGTTAACTTGGCAATATCCAACTTAGAAGCTTCTAATTTAGCGGTTAATCTAACATTTTTTTGTTTAGAATCTAAGTGGTGACAACATTTATGCTAAAATCGGATTTAGGTTTAGAAAAATCATTTTGTTGTGCCTCTAGTTTTTCTTTTAAATCTTTTTCGAATTTTTAAGAGTAAATTTTTCATGTTTTATTCCCTCCATTTCTCTAATCAAGTTACTATTGGTGAGATTTATATAAATCTACTTTATTAACACAAGATTGAGAACACAATTCAAAATACCTAGGATGAGCTGGAAGAAGTGAAACCATGAATGCAAATTGAAGATCCCTAAATTGTTCATCAGCATCGTTCTCTTCTTCAACAACATCAATGGAAAAGTTGGCAGTCTGATTGCTGATGTTGAGAGCTGCCATCTGATCATTCCAGGATAACTTTTGAGCTACCAATCCCCGCTCACCTTCACTTGAACCAGTTGTATATTCTCCTCTTGCGTTGCTAACTGGAACTAGTGTCCTTTCTTTGTTTCCTTTCGTAGTTGGATTAGTGCATTCACGAGCAAAGTGACCCGGCTCATGATAGTTGTAGCACCTCAGAGAATCCTTGTTAAATACCACATTCTGATTGGTGGAGCATTCCAGTTATTTCTACATGTTCTCTTTGTAAAACTTTTAGCTCTAAACACCGTCATGGCTATTTGCCAAGAGATGTCCATTTCCTCCACATCATCAAGATTTATTTGATCTAGTTCAGCAGCGAAAACTGGTTGAACCAGATCTCCCGCAAGAAAGGCATTATAGCAATTTATGAAGCATGTCATCAGGGTAACGTTTTCATGAGTCTCCTTTGAGATAGAGGGAATCTGAGTAGGAGACTGACTGGAGGATACAGTAGTTGGCTGGGGCTTAGTGACAGAAGCAGGTTGTTGAACAGGTTGTGGAAAGAACACGGGAGTTGGCTGTGGTAGCGGCTGAGTAAACTGACCTTGAGCAGACTTAAACATCGAGAAACTATTCTGGGACTACTATGGCTGAGCATACTAACCCTTAGAGGATTTAAACATGGAGAAGTTGTCTTGTGAAATGAGAGCATTATTAGAAGCAACACTATAACCAACTGCATTATAATAATTGGCATGATTTATGTCATGTTGCTTGTCATCCATGTCATATGCTTTAATGATTGACATTACTTCTGATAAACTTAACCTGGCAAGATCCTTTGTCTTCTTAATCGCAACAACATTCATATCCCAGCTTTGTGGCAGGGAATTGACCAGTTTATTATTTGTCTCAGCAGTGGTCAAGCTTATGTTTACGGGTTGTATTTCAGTGACTAGAGATATAACTCTCTGCAATTGTGTTTCCAAAGACTCTCCCAGAACATGATTTAACATGTTTATTTTTGTCGTAAGAGGTCTTGTCGACTTCTTCTCATGTCCTCATTTCCCTCATATACTTCAATAAGGGCTTCCCATAGAGCCTTAGTAGACTGTAATTCTCTAAATCCTGAAGCAACTTCAGGTGAAAGTGCCATCGTAAGAGTGGCAAGAGCCTTTTCATCTTCTTCAATTTTCTCAAAATCCTTGTCGACGTACATTTCAGCAGGCTTCACCACAACTTTATCAGAGTTTTCACGTTGATAAGTGATATATTGAGGACCCCGAACAATGCCCCTCCAAATCTTCGCGTCCTTCATTTTCACATATTTCTCAAACCTAAATTTCCACTTGGAAAACCCATCATGAGACAATAATCGGGGTACACGAGTAGCAGTTCCCATGATAGATTCCAATTCTTGATGCAAAGCAACATTTGATGAAGTATTAGTTACTTGGTCCATTTTAAGTATAAGCCCAAGGTACTGGTCCAAGTCAGAAGTCCAATTATAGGTCCAGTTACACTAAGGCCCAACAGAACAAGCCCAGATACACAGTGACAGCCGAGAACAACAACTTTGACCGACAACTCAGAAAGTCAACCGAGAACACTTAAAATTGACCGAGAACCCTGAAAGTAAACCGAGAACACTTAAGGTTGACCGAGAACCCTGAAAGTGAACCGAGAACACTTGAAAATTGACTGAGAACTCCCAAAATCTCCCGAGAACACCAATTTTTGGCCGAGAACGATCTGGATTGCCCGAGAACTGTCAAATCTTCCCGAGAACAATGAAACTTTAATCAAAAACGTTCACAAGATGCCGAGAACACTCAAAATATTTGACTTGGTATTCTAAGAAAGTAAATCAAATCTCGAGAATGAGGGGATTTGAATTTACACCAAAGATCAAGTCAGATGTATCCCATAATAATCTCAACCAACCCCAAAGAACACGAAGAATACCCTGTTAATGATTTCCATAAATCTTCCAAAAATGATCTACCAAAAAATAATACGGAATTTATGATATCACCTTAAAAAATCCTAGAATAGGTCTTTATACTCTGATACCAATTGTAAGTCCTGTGAGAGGATCTTTCAATGTGATATCACGTAAACTCGTTAGTCCGAATCTAATGACAAATGGATTCAATGTAAAGTAAATAAAGACAATAAGAACACAATGATAGTTCTTCAAAACACAAGTATATTAACGTCAGGTGCTTAAGCACAATGATTACAACTTGTCTCTATTTCTCTCGTCTGTCTACGTTCAACCATCCACAAATGACCTAGATACAAAGTTTATATAATAACTAGACAAAGGCCCAATACTACCCAAAAGCCCACCGAGATCCATGTGGATCTCGTTTTACAATGTAAGCCCAAAACCAAATGCAGACCATATAAATATTAGCCCAACATACGTCATCATACGGCTACCTAGCCTGCACATGCCCAAAGTAACCGTAGATGGACTTGGTGATGTACACACAAGAGGATGTTCTGTTTATCCTGGTGAGAGATCCCACTACATCTCCATTACCTGTCAGGAAAGATACACAGGATAGTGAAATTATATATCTATTTATGGTTATTCTTTAGTAATAAATCCAGAGTTTAAACTTCCCCTTTTAGAAAGTTATTCCAATAAATTTTCTTATCATAAGCCAAAAACTTGTAAAAATCCTTTGTCCATGTAATGTTTTCGAGTTCTTGGTAAGATTTGTTTATCTACAAGTGTATGATAATGATAGGTCATATGTTGGTTGTGAGCTTTATTAAATATATATGCTAGCATATCTTTTGCTAGATTTAGAAATTAACCGAGCGAGAATATTGTGATTTGTGTGGAATTAATGTGTAGCTAGAAAGTGAGTTTAAACAATGACATGTGATTCCATGTTATTAATGTTATAGCACTTTAGAGATTAGGGTTTCTTAAGTACCTCTTGTCTTTGTCAGTACTAGGTGTTAGGTTTTAGAACTAAGGTTTAGAAATAGCATCGGTTTGAAAATCGAATGTTATGAAGTTGGTTGGTAGTTAATACTTTACATGTGTGATTGCTTAAAAGCACGCAATGTTCAGGTGTGGAAATATTTGATATATTATATAACTAATACATGGTTTTCATATAAATTTAACCCATATTTGATATTGTTTTTCTTCAAATATGATAATTTTAGATGAGTAGTGGCATATTTAAGTGATTTGAATATTTTGACGGATAATAAGTGGATCTAAATGTTTTGGAAACCAACAATCAAAAAACGGAAATCAACGTGATTTGATCTTCGTTATCGTTTTACCCTGCAGCAATTGGTTGCCGAATTCCTGTGTCACACCCTCAAAATCCACTAACGGAATTTTACCGTTAGAGGGTGTGAACTGACAGGACCGTTGTCGTTAGTTATATCAAACATCATTACTAAAGTTTTAAAAACAAACAAACCATACAAGTCTGAAATAAATGCGGAAGCGTAAACAGTAAAGTAAATTATTGCATCAACACAGGACGACTTAAAGCAACAGTTGGTATGATGAAGTTAAAAGCAATCTAAAACATATGAGAATTGTGCATGCATGTCCTAAACCGCGCGCCCGCCTCGGCTACATGAGATAAGCATACTAAAAGTGTCAACACAAGGTTTGTGAGTTCACAGGTTTAAATAAAATAATTGTTGCGTTTTAGCGTTACCAGATTGAGTTATTTAAATATATATCAATAGGTAGCTAACCTATCAAGCATGTATTACTAAGTGTTAGACACCAAAGCTGACTGATTAAACGTTTTCCTTGCCACCATGTCAACCACGACCATAGTAATGTGTTAGCCAAAATTACACTCACTCGATCTATAGTCGAGTTTAGAGTCGGGTGGGGTTTGTCAAACCCAGTAGTACTACTCAACATTGACCCGCTATTATCCAATATTAACCTGTTTGATTGTTTCTGAAGGACTTAGTTGGTTTGTTACCACTTAGTCTTACAAGTGATATATACATAATAAAAAAAATCTATAGTGTTTGGAGTATGTTATCTCCCCCTAATAAAACGTTAAAAGGTAAAAGGGGCCGTGAAACTCACTGTTTGCGAAGTTACTGAAGTCCGAGAAAAAAAGCGTGCGTAAAGAAAATCCTCACTAGTGCTCTAAAACAAAAATGAGATTTCTAGACCCGACACATAAAAGTTAGGCATATGGTGTGTTCGTGTTAGGGGTGTGCAGTTTTCGGGTAGGACCAAAAAAACCCGAAAACCGACCTGAAAAAAGACCGAAACCGAACCTAATTCACTACATTTTGGTTATCCTCGGTTCTAGATTTAAGAAACATTCGCTTCGGGTTCGGGTTCGGTCTTGGATTGAAAATATCAAGTGAAACCCGACCCGGCCCGAAGAAAGATCCAAGTTAATTCTTTTCGTTGTTTTCGTATATTATATAAAGCAAAAGTAGAAAAGCAAAGTCAGCAGGTTTGAAGATTTCAAGTTGCAGTGGCAATCCGGTGAACAACGTTGAGAAGAAGATGATGAAGTGTTAATAATATTATATTTTTCATTGATTTATATATTATATTAAACCAAATATAAAGTTGATAAGATCACACATGTCTTTTGCATCTTTTCTGACGTACTTTAACTTTTCACCATACAAGTCAAAATATATTTTGAATTAGATATTGTTTTTTTTCTTATAATTAGTTGATACTTTTATTCATTAAGTTACTGTATGTTAGTTTTTTTTTTAATTTAGTCTATTGAGTTTATCAATACCTGTTTATATAATAAAATAAAGTAGGTTTATTTTGTTTTAAATTAAATAAGATATATAAAAAGAATATTCATAGTAAAAAATATAAGAGTTATAACAAATGATAAAGAAAATTAACAACATAATCTAATATAAAATAGGACATGTTATAGGCAACTAGGCAAGCTGCATTTATTCTTTTCAAAATATATAGTTGTTTTTTATTTCATCTACCTACTCCCATTTTTTTAAAGACTTTTGAACACACTTCATCGTTCTTCTTCTTTTCAAAATATGTAGTTCTTCTCTCTTTTTTTAACATCCTGCAAGGTCAAAACCTTTGATGCTACCGCCAGCAGCTATGCATTCAGCCGGAAAAGTTCTCCAAAGAGTGGTTTCACTCTTCTAAAATACTTTTAATTCAAGATCGGCATAACCGAAAACCGACCGACCCGAACCGGGGACCGACCAAAACCGAATATAGCATGTACGGTCCGATTCTCGTTCCTCGGTTTTTTTCATATTCCCAGTCTCGGGTGGGTCGGCTTTTTTCGGTCCGGCCCGGTTAGTTCAAGTTGAACAGCCCTAGTTCGTGTTACATTTGTGAAACAAGTGCTACTCAACTACACGTTGGTGATAAGTTACAGGCGTGATAAATTATGACATTTAATGTCACTAAGATATATTTTCAGTATATCATCAATTACAATGGCATACATGTTAAACACAACTCAAACATTGATCAAACAATCAACTTTTTCACATTCCTACAAGGATTCAGCTAAGTTTTCGAGGCAGAATTTAGCACGCCAAGATTACTCAATTTCATTATTCATAACATGTAGATAAATCACCAAAATTTTATCACATAAGCAAACGTGAGTTAGCTTTCGGGAAATATTTTTATTATATTTTTAGCATGTACGGTTTTATCATTAGAATTCAATCAACACAGTAGATACACAACATTCATTAGCGGGCGCAACAAAACATTCTTGACTAGTCCCATTACATGGTTAATCCAGTTAATTAAAGACCAATTGGGTTAGATTCCAAATTCAATTTATTAACTTCCAGAGGTGGAATCAATTTGTGAGATATGCTATTAAGAAATTAGTCTATAAAAAGGCTTCCCGAATCAAAACTGCGCAACCAATTTATAATTTCATAAAAAGTGACTTCCAAGTGTCCAAAAATTACAAACTTGGATTCCATGGAAACTGGACTCGACCTACTACATCAGGGAATTAATAACCACTTCAAATTATGTCATTAACACCAACTTACAGTCACATAAAGAAGGATTTTCAGTCCAATCGGCATGTTGTTTACATCTAAATCCAATACTAAACAAGTTTTTCTACCATAATCCATGCATAAACCCTACTAGACACATACTAATCAAACATGCTCTTCAATTTCACTTTTCATGCATATCTTGGGTTTACATAAAAGTTCAATTTCAAACAAACATGCAATTAACAAACAATTACAACATAACTAGTAACCAATTCACTTATATTTATCAACAAGTGCACAAATAAACCCTAACTCATCACCATTCATCAATTTTGAGACTTAGGGTTTTGATTAACATGATTAAATGATTCAACTAAATCAATAGAAAGGCTATAGAGGATGTTAATTACCTAGTTAGCATCTTGGATCCTTCAAATAAGCTTGAAAACAACTTTTGTGTGTGTGTATGGTGTTCGGCCGAAATTGGAGATGGGAGGGGGTGGGAAGCCGTATAAAGGGGTGGGGTGGGATTAGGGTTGGGAAAATAAATTGTTTAAATATTAACATGATACAGTTTACACCCTAATCTTCTAGTTAACTTAATTCTAGAACAATTTCATTTATTTCGTCCATGATATAATGCTAACTAGTCCCTCTAATACTAATTCATAAAGTACTTCTCCTTTTGTTAAATGGTATTAATCATTAGTCGGAGTTGTACGTAATCACCAAAATAACATGTAGCACACTTGTTTCACATGCAAGCACGCAGTCCCATATAAATATATATTATTGCATCATAATACGTATCTATGCCAAATACTTGTTCAGAAAAATTATTGTTTGTTCACCAACGGTTTGAGTCGACTTGTGTGCGGTTCGGCAAAACTCCAAATGACTATTTGTGTAATAATCGACACATTTAATTTAAACCCTAATTAAATGCAATGAGGAACGCGCTAACTAAAATGACATAGTTCGTGTGAACTTGAGTTTGAATTAACAGAGTTCGGGTTAATGGAGTTAACCTGAAATTGACGAGTGTCACATCCGAGCTCAAAATGCCTCCAAGGAGAAACAGGCCACTAATCGATGAGGTTTATGAACGAGAGTTGGAACAACACTTTATGGCACAGTTGGAGCAACGTTTGGACCAAGTGGTCGATCAATTGACTGATCGAATGGCTGACTTGATGAATCGTAGAAGGCAGGCACCCGAAAACAGGGAGGGTCGTGCCTTTGATAATCCTTTTTTTGGTGATGATGGTTCATCTTCCGAAGAGGTTCGAGAAGGAACTAAGGCGAGAATATGGAGATGGAAACCGGTGTTGGGACGCTGGGATGCAAATTGATATCCCGGAATTTTATGGGACTAGATTGGATCCGGAAGGGTTCATTGATTGGTGGCCACGGTAGAGGATGTGTTTGAATTCAAAGAGGTGCCTAAAAATAAGCGGGTGCCTTTGATCGCTACCAGGCTACGTGGGAGGGTATCAGCATGGTGGAAACAATTGAAGGTGACACGAAACAGACTTGGGAAGTCAAGTATTGTGACATGGGCTAAGATGAAAAAGTGTTTGCGGTCTAACTTTTTGCCTCACAACTTTCAACGGTTGATGTATCAACATTTGCAGAATCTGAAGCAGGGATCCAAATCAGTTGATGATTATACAAACGAGTTTTACTATTGGTGGCTCGTAACGATATTCAAGAAACAGATAAACAACTCGTTGCTCGGTCTATATGGGGTTTAAAGGTTCAGATCTTGGACTCTTTAAATCTTTTTGATCCATAAACAATCCATGAGGCACACCAACGGGCATTGGCTTTTGAAAAACAAAATCGTCGAGTGGGCAATTCATATTCACCAGCCCCTACTGAAGGAGGTTCGGGGTCGGGAAGAGGAGGACCTCATGTCGTGCCTACTCAGCAGAGGTCGGGTTTTAACAATGCCGGTTCATCTTCTAAGGGGGCTATTAGTAGCGGTGTGAAGTGTTTCAAGTGTGGTGAGACAAGCCATCAGAAAGTTGACTGTAACAACTTGGTAAGAGGCATTTGTTTGTTGAATCTGAGGATGAAAAGTATAAAGATTATGAAAAAGCCCAAGTGTATGATAAAGAACCCGAGTATGAGGAGGAGATTGTGAACGATGATGTTGGGGTGAATTTGGTGGTTAGGCGCTCATGCTATACACCAAAGGCTGATGGGGACGAATGGCTTAAGCATAACATCTTCCACTCCACGTGTACCATTATGAGGAAGGTTTTCACGTTTGTTATCAATTCTGGAAGTTGTGACAATCTGATTTCTGAAGAGGCAGTCCAAAAGTTGGCCTTATAGACGGAAAGTCACCCCAAACCTTATAAACTTCAATGGCTTACAAAAGGGGGAGAGGTAACGGTCTATAAGAGGGCCCTTGTTTCTATTTCTATTGGAACCACATATAAAGATGATGTCGTGTGTGATGTGGTTCCTATGGATGCATGTCACTTGTTGTTGGGTAGACCTTGGGGGTATGAACGAAATATAGAACATAACAGGCGATCCAATTCTTATAGCTTCCTGTTTGGTAGGGTGAAGACAATATAACTCTTGTTCCTAGCAAGCCCTAGCAGTTAACCACAAAGCATTTGGGCAAGCGACAGACCATTAGTCAGTTTGAAGATGAGTTGGTGGAGACAGACAGTGTTTTTGTTTTGATAGGGAAACCGGTGCCTGAGGAAGTTGAGATTCCTGAAGCTATGATTCCTTTACTTGAGGAAATTTATGATGTTTTCCCTGATGAATTGCCGGATGGGCTGCCACCTTTGCGTGACATCCAACATCATATTGATTTGGAGCCTGGTTCACAATTGCCCAATAGGCCACTAATGTATATAAAAATATACATCTTTTTAGCATCAAACAAAGTCTAAAAACTGCAACTTCTATCAAATAACCTAGCTCAGAAGGCTACTTATCATAATAAAATGCAATTTTAGGTAAACCCAAGCCTCAAACGAAGAAACAAGCAAAAAGACGAAGAAAACACAAGAAAAACATGAAACACGCCCCCATGCTCCAAGAAACATGCCCCCATGCTTCTAAACATAAGAAAAGACAAAAAAATAGCACATGTCATAATAAAAGCATGGGGTCGTGCCTCCTTGACCATGGGGCGGTGGTCACCTTCAGATAAGACAAAATGAATTTCAGCACATGTCAATAAAAAACACGGGGACGTGTCTCAAAAGCACGCCCCCGTGGTGAGCTCTCACTGTACGATCTGACAACATGCAGCTGGGACACGTTGACACGGGGCCATGCCTCCTTGATCACGGGGTCGTGCCCCTCTCTCCACTCACTTGGTGTGCCTTGAAGAGAGTTCTATATGGTTTTCACTTATAAAAACACCCACTAACACTCATATTGAATACCTTGTGGAGAATTTGAAGGCTTGGAGATCATCATTATCCATCATCATCATCTCATTAAGGGAGCTTCATCCACATTAGGTTAGATTATTCTAGTTTTATCATGTGCTTGTTATCTTCATCTCTTTTGATGTCATTAACCATGCTCATTTTGAGCTAAACTCCATTCACCATCTAAATTCTACGAAGAAGCTTTGTTTTACTTGATGATTATATTGAACATGTGGTTTAGTTTAGTAAAGTATATGGTTATTTTGCAATTATCCTTTGATGAAAAATGTTTTATCACTTTAACACAAGTAAATCAAAGTTGATGATTAACAATCATTCATGATTTACTCATCTTCTTGGAGCTAGAAATGGAAAAAAGAATACTTTGATAACTTATTTAAGATAAAACATGGATCCTTGTATTGTACTTAGAAATGATGAGATATAAGCTATGATCTATTTTTCTAGTTTTGATAATTCTGAAATAACATCGTTAACACGATTGCTTAGGTTATCATGCTAGTTAAAGAAATCATATGTTAGAATGTGTAAGTGTAACCTATTTAAATCAACCAAGAGGAGGTTGTGTGACTAAACTATAACTACCCGAAGTTGTTAGAATTGGTATTTGAGAAATCGAGGTCAATCTTAATCTTTCTACTTTACTAAACTACTTGCCAACCCAAATTGACATTCTCGTAGTAGCATGACATTAGGAAAGGGTTGACTTTAAAATGCGCATGCTACTTTCTTTTATTTCATAGGATATGCTCACTTAGAAATGAGGGGCTATTCTATCATACATCATTACGACAAGTTTATCACATGTTCACATTATAATCACCAAGGACAAATGGAGTGGATTCTCGGATTTAGATGGTAACCTTCATATAATTGAATTACTCATTTAGAATTTCTCATCTTGGTCACTTATATATTATAAATATTATTTTATAAAATTTAAAAATCAACCACAAAATGATTAAAGCTCTCCGATTAAACTAAAACATAGATTCATTATTAGAAACATTTGTGTTCACGGATCGAAACTTGGTTCTTACCAATACTATTCTACATATACGATATGTACATTTGCCTATTTTGTGTGTGTTTAGTCTTAGTAGAAATCACTTTTATAAATTTAAAACACGATCTTGTGCAAAAGCTAAAATCTCCAATCTCTTATATTTTAAGCACGTGCACGCACGCGTCAGCCACATTACAGGATGAGCCAGAGAGAGCATGAAGATTTGCGTAGACAGGTTAAGGAATTGATTTCTAAGTGTCATGTTCGTGAAAGTATTAGCCCTTGTGATGTTCCGGCTTTGTTAACTCCAATGAAGGATGGCACTTGGCGGATGTGTGTTGATAGTCGAGCCATCAACAAGATTACTGTGAGGTACAGGTTTCCTATTCCCCAACTTGATGATTTGCTTGACCAGATTAGTGGTGCAACTATTTTCACAAAGTTAGATTTGTAGAGTGGTTATTACAAAATTCGTCTCTGAGCTGGGGGATGAATGGAAAACGGCCTTCAAAACTCGTAAAGGGTTGTACGAGTGGTTGGTGATTCCTTTTGGTTTATCAAAAGCGCCTAGTACTTATATGCGTGTGATGAATCAATTGCTCAGGCCTTTTATTGGGAAGTTTGTGATGGTATATTTTGACGATATTCATATTTAAAGTGCTTCTTTCAGTGAGCACGTCGTGCATACCAGGAAGATTTTGGCCTTACTTCGCATAGACATTTACTATGTAGCAACAAAGAAATGTGTGTTCATGACCCCTAAAGTTTTGTTCTTGGGGTAAGTTATGTATGGTGAGGGGATACAGGTGGATGAGTCTAAAGTAGCAGCTGTTCAAAACTGGCCAACTCCTATCACCATTTCTGAAGTCCATAGTTTTCATGGGCTTGCTTCTTTTTATAGACGGTTTATTCCACACGTCAGTTCCATTATGGCCCCTATTACAGATTTCATGAAGGGAAAGACGTTTGTATGGATAAAAGAGGCAGAGTTAGCTTTTCAAGTTATAGGAAAAGCTCACTACCGCACCAATTCTGGTATTGCATGACTTTTTGCAAGTTTTTGAACTTTGTTCTGATGCCTCGAAGGTTAGGATTGGCGGGGTTCTCAGTCAAATGGGTCGACCTATTGCTTATTCTAGCGAGAAGTTAACAGGGGAAAAATTGAGATATAGTACTTATAACCCGGAGTTTTATGTAGTGGTTCAGGCTATAAATCATTGGCGTCACCATTTTTTTCATAAAAAGTTTGTTTTATTCACTGATCATGATTCGTTAAGGCATATTTGCACGCAAGACAAGATATCTCATAAACACGGACGTTGGTTAGCATTTATTGAAAAGTTTACTTTTGTGCACAAACACAAAACTGGTGTTTTAAACCGAGTTGCTAATGCCTTAAGCAGGAGGGGAAATCTGCTTGTATCCGTGAGAGTCAATGTGCCGGGATTGGATGTTATTCGTGAGCAGTTAACAATTGACCCATATTTTTTGGTTGTGTTGCAGGGTGTGCAAGCGGGTCAGAAATCAGACTTTCTTTTGCATGATGGGCTTTTGTTCAAGGGGAATCAACTATGTATTCCTGACTTCGGTCTTCGGTTAAAAATTATTCAGGAGTTACACGGGAAGGGTCATGTTGGTCGTGATCGTACTTTAAAGTTGGTGCAGTCTTCTTACTTCTGGACTACTATGAGGAAGGAGGTAGATCATTATGTTTAAAGGTGTCGAATTTGCCAAGTCTCAAAGGGCACGGCTACTAATGTGGGTCTTTATATGCCTTTGCCTGTCCCTTCGCAACTTGGACTAATATTAGTATGGATTTTGTGTTGGGGTTAACTCGGACTCAGAGGGGAAACGATTCGATCTTTGTTGTTGTTGATCGGTTTTCTAAGATGATGCACTTTATTCCTTGCAAGAAGACGACAGATGTAGTTAATGTGGCTCAGTTAATCTTTCGGGATGTCTATCGCTTGCATGGTTTACCATCTTCTATTGTTTCTGATCGGGATACTCGTTTCTTGAGTCATTTTTGGCCCAGCCTATGGAAAATGGTGAACACTCAGCTTAACTTCAGTAGTTCCTACCACCCTTAAACGGATGGGCAAACGGAGGTTGTTAATCGATCACTTGGTAATCTTTTATGATGTCTTGTGGGTGACCATGTGAAGTCTTGGGATCAAAAGTTATGTCAGGCGTAGTTTGCTCATAATCATGCGGTTAACCGGAGTACTGGTTTTAGCCCGTTTGAGGTGGTCTATTCTGCTAACCCTCGGGTTCTTTCCCAAGAAGGTACAATATTTTGTGATGGGGTTACATGAAGTTCATACAGCGGCACAGGAAAACTTGGCCCACGCTAATTTAAAGTACAAGCAAGCTGTAGGCCAAAAGCGTAGGCAAGTTGATTTTGAAGTAGGTGACTCAAAAATCATTTTCCAGTTGGGGAGTACAATAAATTGTCAGCGAAGAAAATCGGGCCAGTGGAGATTGTGCAGAAGATAAATTCTAATGCTTACCTTCTGAAGTTACCAAGCCATATTCGTTGTTCGGATGTTTTCAATGTCAAGCATTTGCTGCCGTTTCATGGGGATTCGTTTGATGATGTGGTCATTGCAGATTCGATGTCAAATTTTGTCTATCTAGGAGGGAATGATGGAGGCCCAAGTATTAAAGAGTGTGCCATATTATATTTGGAGGCCCATGATCGTGCTTCCAAATGTGACCCACGAAACGGGCATAACTTGGCCTACGAAGTTCCGTTTCAAGCCCACGACTAGTCAAATCGAAGCTTAAGACAAGGAGCACGTTGTGGCAAACGCCTACGGCAATTTGGTCCTTGTTCGAAGCCCAAAAAGGCCTCCTAAATAAAGTTATGGGTCTTTTATGTTTTTTTTGTTAGTTTTTACATTTTTCTTTTTGGGTTTGTGTTTGGCCCATGGCCTTTTTTGGGCCTATTTCGTATTAGAACGTCTATTTATATGATGTTTATGTAATGTGAAGGACAGACTTGAATTTTATCAATAAAGATTTTTCCTCTTTATTTTCCTTGACCTTTGGGTGTGATTTGAGAGTTTTGGGAAGTTCATCACGGGTATTATTAGAATCAACGTGATTCGATCTTCGTTATCGTTTTACCGTTGCATCAATACATGATAACATTAGTTTAAGAGAGAGATTATTGGGTCTGAATCAATATGGCTTAATGTTATCATCTTATTAGAGTCAACATCAAAACACATCATCAACACATTAAAGTCCATCATTAAAGCCAATGTGTCATAGTTAAAAAAAAATACACGGAAGTAAACTCGAGAGTGTCAACGTGAAAGTCAAGACGATGTTCGGACAGTGTTACGAAGGATGAAGATTCACATTATGCTTGTCCGGTCATATAAATATAATTTGTATTAGACAAAATATATTTGCTTTTCTAGTTAAAGGTGTTATTGTAATTAGCTTAACTATGCTTAATTAATTGAAAGAGTTTAAGGTTTTTCATTTTAACGCAAAAATTAGAGATTTGGCGGCTATTATTGTATTATCAGTTGCAAATCTGACTTAGGTTGTTTATTGTTTATATTTGTGTTCATCTTCAATTTCTTCATTATATTTTATCAAAAGAAGATCGTTTGGGCCTACAATTCAGTTTCTTCAACTTATAATCTTTGCATTAAGATCATCAATTCGTTGTAATACTTGAAGTCATCGCATATTTGTCTACATTTCAAAAAAAGTGATGCTTACCACTAGCTATCTAGAGAAAATATCGTTGATAAAAAGCGTACAACAAAGGGAGATTGTCAGGTAAATGTATTCGAAGTATATTGTGACAAAATAATTCAAGGGGTTATAAAGTTTATACGGAAAGCATCAGTCCAGGGGAAGATTGTCGGGTCTTGAATTTTAGGGTGATACTTACGAAATTCAAGATCTCTGTACACTGGCTGTTGATTAGGGACTGAAAATCATACGAGAGGTTGACTAAGGTCTGAAAATGAACCTGGACATTGACAAGGGTTTAAAGATGTTTTAAGTGATGATAACATTAGTCTATGGGGGAGACACAACAACAAATTGAAGTCAACAAAGGTTAAATTTCCGTAAACAACAAGATATCTTTCACTTCAAGACAGTGTTGTCCAGAATGTCAACAAGAAAGTCAATCTTGAGAAAGTCAACACCTGCAGTAGCTCAAAGTCAACGGGAATGTCAATTCGAGACGTTCGGTTAAATAATGAAGATGCGAAGTTCTAGAGGCAAAAGTCCAAATTATATATTTTTCTTTTGACAAATTATATAATTTATTGTTCGTCAGTTTTAGTTGTTTTTGTTACTTTTGTTAGTTAATCTCTAAGGTTCTTCACTCCTAGTAATTTTTCTAAAGTGTTTTAAAGAACAAAACTAAAAACTAAAATAAAATTATATATAATAAAAACTTCTAGTGACAAAACTGTAGAGAACTAAACTTCTCATGTTGAATTACAAACCCAAAATGTTTAAAAGGCAATCCGAGTTCTTGTTTTCTTTTGAGCCAAAAATGATTGGGGCATGCAATACTGCGAAGTAATAGCGCAAGTCCTCATTAACTCTAATTTCACGGATATTAAATATTTTTTCTTGGTCAAAATCTATTTAGATCCTATATAAGTTTCTCATTTTAGTTTCTTTAAAACTTTTCACGTCAATATGAATTGAAATTACAAACATTTAATGGGCACCTCATTTCAAGTTCTAGATGAGGTGGTAAGTGACGGACGCTTGGGCGGCGGACTAGCTTGCATTGGAGGTTAGGTTTGTATATGGCTTTTTTGTGAAGTTTGGATATGCAAAACTCTGACAAATCAATTATGTGGAACCAACGTCTCTCACACACATACACACATAATCATAAAAAATTTTAATAAAGTTTGAGGATGTTTGGTAGTTATAGTCTATAACTTATAGAAGCATGTTTAAATGAAGTTTTGAATATGATGTTGAGCTGATTAGATGGTTTGTAAACGGTACGTTTTGAAGATTGTCTAAAGATATATACAGTAACTGCGGAACTCTAATTTCACACATATTAAATCCTTTTTTTAGGGGAAAGGATACAAAATCCATATTGATTACAAAAAAACCTTAGACCCTAAAGGAATACACAACGTCAATATGATCATGAAATATTATTGATTATTCATGCTTTAATTTCATATCTTGAGCATTTTATTGAACCAATCGATATGTCAATTTCTATCATATTTTCTTCCTCAATCATCTCCGGCCAGCATAACACTGAATCCGAAGACTTTTGCCGACGACATAACTTGGCTTCTCCTTCAGCTTTAGAGCTTTTGTACCCAACATAGTGACCACTTGGAAGTTCGATTTCTATCAAGCTCTCTTCGTCGGATATAGAGCCATCGGAGCAATCAGATATCTGACATGCCTCAGGGAAATTTTGCCACCTATCAAAGTCTGAATCTTGTTCAGTTGTGCGTGAAAACTGACCAATGATTTCACTCTGGGAGCAAGAATCCGGTGAACCCACGTTCATAGAAGCTTTAGCCACTACATTTGATGTTGGATTTGAACCATTCTTTTCTGAGTACGTAGGATCTAACTCATGCTCTTGGTAATGGTGTTGATGTTGGTGATCAATAACGTGTATGTTGTGTTTTGAGTGTTTCAAGAACAAAAATGCAGAAGAACACAATATTAAAGTTGTGATCATGAAAAACATAGTGAGATCCCCACAAGCAAAAGTGAAAATAGGAACTGAAAAGTAAACAATCCATGGGTTTCTTAGCGAAAGACTTGATGAATCCATATATTCAAGAAAACGGTGACCATAAAACATAAAATAATGAAATCAGTTTTCTTGCAAATTAAAGATGGGTTTTTGAGCAAGTTTAAAACTGAGTTGACAGATGTGTGTGGTAGTGATGAGACTTTGATACATACATATATATATAGTTTGAAGTAGTGAAGATAAAGATGATCTGAACTCAGACAAGTTTCCACACACATTACTGAATAAAGATTTTTTTAAAGATACGCTAACAATGAGAATGGCGTGTGCTGTTTCCTGCAACTTATGAATGTATTAGAATAATAATGGGTTAAAGCTTGGAAGTCTGAAAAGCCATGTGCAGACCTCTAAAGCTCACCACTTTTCACTTTTGACTTTCCCTCTCAACTTTTAGATTAAAAAACAAGCAGTATTATAAAATTGGTTTTGGTTCAAATATAGTCTTCTAAAACTATGAAATACGAAATCATATAAAGGATATTAAATGGACCCGATTAAACTCAATCTTAGCGGTATTGGTACTGTCTCTTCGAACTCTACGATATTGCTTTTAGGTTTTCGCTTCTAGCTTGTAGATTTTAGAATTCTTATTTAGATCGTTGTCCCTTTTATTATCATTGTGATTTTTATGTATTTTCATTATCATGTAACTTTTTCTACACACTGTTATATTAATGTAAGGCATTGTGCTATATTTTTGTGATTCATTGTGTCTTTGTAGCTTTCCTATATTTCAAAAACTATATATGATAACTTAATCAAAATAAAATAATCTAATCCCAATTCCCCTCCCCCTCACCACAAATCTGCTAACATATTAAAATCCCTAGTCATAAAGTACAAAGAAATCTTCCTTTCTATAGATCAACATAGGGCTAATCTTCAGGGCCAGCATGTGAGCCAATGAAATTAAGTTAAGGCATTAGGCCTATACTTTATTAAAGTCTCAAAATCTAAAACACAAATTATTGATAGATATGTATTATAATGGGTAAAATGAATTCAAAGTAATATATGGATGTGGTGGTAGGCTTGGTTGTTAATGAAGTATTATAAGTCATAAGTTCAAAACTTGTAGTAAGTAATTTTTTTTATTTTTTCGTCTTAGTAATTATTATAAAAGGTTATAAAATCTTTTTTCGATTTACACCTCCTCATTTAGAGCCGGCCCTGCTAATCTCTTGATGTTACGTTAGATCAATGGGAACATAATTGGTATGCAGATAATAAAATTCCAAGTCTCGTCTCGTAGGTCCACTTGATTGTTCACGCTATTTAGTTCTTAATAAAATCTTTTCATCGCTATTCAGAATTTAAGATAAAAAAAAACAGACAAATATCCATAAACCCATAATTTAACAAACAAAATAAAAATTCCGTATAGATGATTTCGGCAGTGGCGGAGCCAGAAACTTTTTCCTATGGGTTCGGAATATTCGATGCTTGATTTTTTTTTCCGGTGTCAAAGTTTTCGCGCCCGAATGTATTGGGTCGGGTTGGGTTGATCATTCGGTTAGATAAATAAAATGCAATATCACTATCATAACAAAAATATATAGTTAACATTCAATAAAATACAAAGTCAATAAATATAAAAATATTGCATATTATAATTTTTCATTGAGTGTTTAAATATTTTGAAAAGTATCTTCAATCGCGACTATGAAAAAGAACTCATTCTCAATACAACAAATACAAGCATCATTTATATAATCATCACCCAAATGATTATGCAAATCTGACTTCACATGCTTCATTGAAAAAAACACTTCTTAAACGATAGACCAGGTATTGGTTGTTGGCGATGGTTGAAACCTTGAGGCGAACGGCGAAGAAAAAAGTTGATCGGTTGCTGATACGATGGCCGATGCTTTTGTTTGTTTAGTAACTAAACTTTTTATAATCAATGTGTTCGAATACTTTTTTAAAATGATAATGGATTCGTTCGTCGAAAAAGAGTGGGTACGCTCGTTAATTCAACACTATAGGTTATATATAAAACCGAAAAAGGACCGGGTTCGGCCGAACCCGGTGGTGATTGTGTGGCTCCGCCACTGCACTCATAGTATAATTATATTATGCTACTTCGTAGTACGGTTTTTTTTTGTTTATACATAGTATAAATTCTAGTCCATTACTTCGTGAGTTTTGCCTTTGCCTAAGGTACGCTTTCTGTTCTAGTAACATCAAGTTGTCTCTAGTGATACGACCTGGTCTCTGGACATTTTATACCTGATCTTTTTTTTAGTTTTGTTCAGGTATCCATTTTGGTTACTAGTTTTGGTAGAGAGATTTATAGCGTGCAATTGATTTTATAAACTCGTACTTATTATTGCATTTTCCTATGGATAATAATGTGAATTTCTATTAGTATATTATATGTTAGGTAGTTATACCGCCTTTCAGGTTTAGTACTCTGTTCACGACGTCTCTAACGAGTACCTTTTTAGTACTTGGCCATTTTGGGGCGTATGAATCGATCCTAGTTATGTTCTTATTTATGACTTCTGATTTCTGGGGAATGGAGAAAAGTGTGTACGCTACATGTACCGTCTCATTGGTGCATGGATTAGCTAACTAGGTACCCCTCTGTTTCTGTTTCTGGTTCTGGGTGCTTCTGTGTTACACGAAAAAACAAGTATTATATGACACGAACAAAAATATTTATGGTTAAGGTTGTAAAAGAAAGACTTGAAAAGTCAAACTCGGACACTTATAATGGGACGGAGGGAGTAGTTTTGATATGTTTATAAATATGAATCAGATTACGCTCCAATCAAGTATCGGATTATGGTAAGCATCTGTTTCTGGTTTGGTATTGGTTCCAAGTTTATGTTCGCAACAGTTTTTAGTGTCAACTCAATTTCATCTTCAATTCAGTATGTATTTTTTCTTTATGTGTGTTCGTCTTGACATGTATTATTGTTTTTTCGACACTGGGCAATTTTGGCTCAAACGTATTTTCTTGTTTGTGTTTGTCTTAGTTTTTATCAGGTAATTTAGAAAATAAGAGAAATCAATGATGAGAGTAAAATTAAGTTCAAGAATAAAGACTTTCCCTTATTTCAGCATTTGATAAATGAGATTTAGGTTTTTCATTCAGTTTGTTTAAACTCGTTGGCTGTCTTTGGATTCCTTTTCTTTTCCTTTAATTAGTTAATGTTTGGTTTATGATATATCTGTAATGGTGACACATCAGCTTGTTCCGGATTGAGATATTACAACGATCCATTGCTTTGCAACTTTTTTTAAGACTTGGATACCTTAATTTAGCAAAATATGAATGACAACATCAAACACATCATGGATTGAATTTTTTGAGTTGATCGAAACATGTTTATCTTTATGATTTTTTTTTTTCCAATCTTAGCGTCTTATTTACTTTCGCTATGACCGCTAGGGAGCATTAGATATTAGATTTATTATTATGAGCCCACAGTCCCATGAGGTATTTAGGCTTGCCTTCCGTTCTTTATAAAATTGTAATACATTGTCAATTGCCAATAATGAAGGACCATAATTTTAGTGATTTAGCATAGTTATCTGACAAAATATTAACAAACGTTGCTACATATACGAGTAGTATGAACATGCAATATAACTTGTGTAGGTGGGGGTTTTTTTTGAATGACCAACTAAGTAACGCCGGGTACTCCGTACGCGGTTCCCATTGGCTAAAGTCGCCTGAGCCGGCCTCTAGTCCGGACGGACGGAGCCCCTAGCGGTACACCTATTGAGGGATTCACCGAATAAAACCCGACCCCCAAGCCCACCAAATGACACGACAGCGAGGACCTAACTTGTGTAGGTGGGGTTAGTCGTATGAATAACAACGTAGGCGTTTAAATAACTACCGCCTCTTTTTCTAAAAAGGTTTTAAGAATTAGAGTTTAGGAGAATTAATAAAATGATAGATAACACCTGTCAGTTAATCACGCGTCTAGTCTTATTGATGAGAAGAAAAGTGACATCGTAAACTTAAATACACATCCACTTTGCCCCATATTTTAGTAACCAGACATGAGAAACAATTTGATTCAACAAGTTGTACATTTTAATTCAACTAAGGTTGTAGGGGACCATATCTAAGTGTTGATGAATACTCTCGGTTTCATAATAAAAAGTTTTATTTTAATAACCTACGGTTTGAATCCATAGACATGATTAAGAATTTCAGAGGTATGATTACTAGGAATAAAATTTCTTCATTTTTGGGAAAAACTCACTCGCTTAAAAACCTGATGATGGTAAAATTCGAACGCACTCAGGAACTCGCTCAAAAACCTGATGGAGGTAAAATTCGGACGCACTCAGGAGTGAACTGGAGATCATCAACATCCTAACATTCCTTCATTATGCCTCTCATATCCCTCAAAGTGTTATAAGTGAGAATTGAACTTAGGTTTTCATAAAAAAACTCAAACTCTCTACCACTATAACACATTGAAAAATTGAAAAAGACAAAATAATGACAATTTAATGGCAACTTGTTAAATTCTTCTTTTTAATTCTTAAAAATTATGGATTTCATCTTTTTACGACCATATTGATTAGCAGTTATTTCTTTTAAAACATTTTAACACTGGTTCGACTTAATGCACTTCATCTCTTATGAAGCTTAATTTTGAAAGAGAATCTAAAGAGAGAAGAAATATCCCAAATTAACCCGATCAGCAGGGAAAAGGATATCAAGAGCCAGGGGTAGCCCCGGCCCCTTCTGTTTTTTCGCGCAGTAGTGTAAATTTAGTTGTTTTTCGCATGAAAACTTTTAAACATAATGTAATTTTACCTGTTTTCGGCCAAAAGTTTGAGCCCCCCCCCCCCCCCCCCCCGGTTTATGATTTTCATAATACATTTTGAGTCCCCCCCCCCTCCCGACATTCGTTTCCAAGCTTCGCCGCTGCCTATCAGACTCAAGTGTTAGTTAACAAGTGATAGACTTCCACGACTCAAATTACAAGTTGATGAAACTTACCTCTATACTACTAACATTTACAAAAATCTCCCTATATTGTGTATTACACGTCATCTCTCCATTAAAATTGAACAAAAGTTAAATACAACAAAATCAGAGATGAAAATAAAAAACAACCCTTAAAAGATTCATTGCTAAACTATATATATCTTTATATAGGTTTTAATCATTAATCCATTCCTGCATAATATTATGATTCAAGCATTCTAATTAAGTATGTATCTGGATTGTGTATTTAGTAGACACTTTGTATAAGATAATCGAATTTGGTGTCATACTAAACTCTTGCAAGGACTCATAGAATATAATAAAACCCTCATTGCATGTTATTCTTGTTATACTAAGTTTTGGAAGCTTTTGTAATCACCTTGGCAATATAGCTCCGAATTTGTCACTCCCAACTCATAACCTAAATGTCATCTCATAACTTGATGTACACAATGACCATCTACTATAATTATTCAAAGTTAAGTTTAGGCATCATGTCACACCTCAACCTACGGTGAAAACGTCGGGGCGTGAACGGATTGTCACAGCTCTGAAGGTACTATCATGCAATATTTAAATGACAATATCTATTAATTTTATTCAATTTTCAAATAAATCAAATACAAAATACAACTCATTAAACAAACAATAAACACAAATTTAATTCTTGATTTTATCTTCTCTAATATAATTCTTCACTAAATCTTCACAAAGTCTTGCAACTAATTCAAGCGATAACCTACATATGCGTATAAAATAGAATTTTGTTAACAACACATGTTGAGTGAGCAACACACCAGTTTAAAAGTATAAATAAAAATAAGTAGTTGCAACAAGTCATATGAGAATAACAAATTAACCAAATGAGCAAGTATAACTGACACGTCGAGAAGCACAAAGGCTAACGACTGTCGTATGATCATACTAGACTGAGATTATGTTGGACCTCTTCGAATGTGGAAGCATACAAAGAAAATAAACACATAAACAAGTAAGGTATAAGTTGTTAACAAATAAGACAAAGTTGTAGTTTTGAGTATAAGTATGTATAAGAAATATTATTTACGCATATGTCCCTAAAACGTGGAAAAAGAAGTAAAATAGTGGAACGTGGTACTCACCTTTAAGGACGAGCAAACGAGAATAAATACAGTACAATGGTAAAGTAACGTCACGCTCGAGGTGTATCAAAAAACGAATCCCTAAGTAATAATAATCGAAAAGTGCTACAGATTAACACATGATCTAATAAAGATTAAAGGAAATTTGAGATGGGAAACGAGAGTTTAAAAAATTTGTTTAACGTTTAATTTATAAAAGATTATTATAATTATCTTAGAAATAATAAGGTAAATTCTTTTCTTATTATAAATATTATATATTTAAAGTTGTGATAATTTCTATTAAATATTTATAAAGATATTTGACCAATACTTATTTTAAAACAATAAGATTTATTTATATTATTTATGTTTTAATAAAAACTCTTTTCAAATCTTTAATATTAAAACCATTATTAACTATTAATAAACTATCACATAACTATATATATATATATATATACATGATTTTTAATCATGGTTCAGAAAAGACAACTAATTGTGTCGGTCTTATATATAATATCATTAAATGATTATATTTATTAAAGTAATCTACCTATACTAATAAAAGAAAATAATTCTGTACACATGACACTCTGATGTTATTTCTCACTATCAAATTCCCGTCCAAATCACTTCTCTTCTATTGATGAAAAAAAAGATATTGATTCTAAATATAGTATTTATTATAAATTCAACATACCGTATTAATTGATCAATCTCCATTTTTTAAATTATTAATGTCATAAATTATATTCTAAATATACTTAATATAAAAAAATATTAATATAATAATTACGTGTCATAAATATATTTTCTTTAAAATTGAAATGTATATATAAAGTAGTCTATGTTTCAATAGTACATTAACATTCAATTTTTGAGACATCTTGATATTGAAGAAAACTATAATATTTTTTTTAAAATTTTTTTACGAATTTTTAGTCTTAAAAATCATAGACAAATTTTCAAATTTTTATATTTATTATAAGAATATTGTGATAGTTAAACAACAGTGTATTTATAAGGACAACATGAAAGTTGTTCAAAAAGGGAAATCTGGTGTCTTTTTTGTCTATGACCAAGTATGAAATGTAAAAATTTTTTGTCAATAACTTTAGTTACATCTTTCACATCGAAATGCCTCATTGTTTTAAATGCCGCTTCCAATGGCATTACTTCATTATTGTATACTAATGGTAGAACAACTCATTCTCAATTTAAAATTCAAATATATTTGATTACATAAATCAACTATATTTGTAATACATTTTTTTTACATAATATAAAGTGACTTAATTATATATTTTTATTTGTATTAAATTATTAATTGTAATTTATACATTAATTAAACCCGTGTGATACACGGGTTTCTAAAGCTAGTAATATTATATAAGTGTATGCATGAATCAAATAAGTTAGATGGCAAAAAAAATGACAAAAACGACCGATGGTATAAACCTTGAGGTAACCATCTGGAGGGGGCTCGAACCCGCACCCTCCAGCCCAGCAACCAAACAGACGCGCAACCATCTGCGCTACCAAGACCGATGGTATAAACATCAAACGGTAAAATAAATAACCAGCAATCTTGAAGAACTAGAAACAGTTAAGAACCCTAGATCCGTCAATCGATCAATCCGATAACAGTTTGATCAGTTGAGGTTAGGGCTTTTGAAGAGAATGGAAAAACGAGTGCAATACATATCGATTTTTCCTTAATAGATCAGATATAGAGGGTTAATTGCTTAAACAGACCGTCGACACAAAGAATTGAAGAACATGTATGATAAACCTTGAGGTAATTCAATTGAATATAAGGTTAATGATGACGAGGGTGTAAGGATACTAGCTGTAAGTTTAATAGGATTATAGCATTCGTTTATGTGTATAATATAAGAAACTCGAATCTGTTTGATTGATATAACCTAATTAGAGGTGTCGGTGTGATGATTATGGCAAGATTAACGAAACCCTTGATTCAATTTCCAAGTTAATCACGAAAATTATGGTTCAAGCTAGTTAAATGGATCGTGGTTTGAGGAATGGGTTGGGTTAACGAGTTGGGTAAAAGGATGTGGATATGGGGCTAGATCTCTTAAATGGATTATAACATAATCTACCCTTTAGACCTTGAAGTATGGAGTTGGAAACAAATAATGATAAATATTTAAGTTTAGGGTTGAAAATGTACATTTTTCAAAGTTGTTTTGTTAATATTTAAATAATAATATTAACATATTACAATAATAGTGACTTGATAAACGCGAAATTTATTCGATAATTTCCCGAACATAAGAGCGGGTTGGTTATGATTGATAATTATTAATTTAGAAAATCCGAGTTGTTACACATCAATTTGATTATTTCCAAACTAGTAGTATATTTGAGATATGCTAGCTAGTTCATTTTCAACCCAAACCAACTTGTTAGTTTTAACATCCTCAAAATTAAATTTGATCACTTTCTTGTGAAGGAATTAAGCAATTAAACAATTAGATCAAACTAGTCGATCCAAGAAAACTATAAGTTTGAACCAATATCTAAGAATTCATGTTGAGAAAAGTTATAATTACGAAAAGACTGAGTAGACAATCGAACATTAGTGTTTTCATATCGTAACACCAACAACCATACAAGGGTCGTACTAGAACAAGAATAATAATTGCCATATCATAATCTGATACGATCCAGGAGACCCGACCCATAATTGACCCGAGGCTTGACCCGGTAGCAACCCATCCGAATAAGAAGGAAGAAGAAGTCAAGGCAGTTTAATTTGTTTTTCCACGTTGCATTTAGTTATTTATTTTCTTTTCCATGTTGCATGCATTAACTAGGCTAGTGGGAGTAATCACCTGACGTTTGTTTCTTTATGCTTAAGTTTAGGTATTGTTAGTTTCAACTTTCCTTTATATATTGTAATGTTTCTGCATTGAAGAAAATATTAGAGAAAATTGTTCCAAAACCTTTGTCTTCTTTCTTGGAGTTTTGCCTACTCTAAAGGCAACCCATCAATTTGGTGCTTTCATTCCTTCACTCCAAATGCCTCCCCGCAAAGATCCTTCTGATGAACACTTACATTCCTTATGTGAGAAACTTGATCACTTCCTCTCACATAATTCCGAAACTGCTGCCCAAACCCAAGCTCGATCGGATGCCCAATTTAAATCCCTACAAGCTGCTTTCTAACAACAGCTAGAACTCTCCAACAAATTGATCGCAACCATCATGAAAGACAAAGAAAAAGAAATGCCTAAATCTCTTTCCTTTGGATCTTTCGGCCTTTCCCTTGCCGACACAAACAACCCTGGACAACCAAAAACTAACCTGCCCATGTTCGATGGTTCGAACCCCTTGGATTGGATTTTCCAAGCCAACAATTACTTCAAATACTATCGCACCGCTAAAACCGAACGAGTCGCCTTGACACAATTCTACTTCACCGGGGAGGCACTTGTACAAATACCTAGAAAATACCGAGATATGATCAGAAATTTGCTTTATCTAACAGAAAGTAGATTGACCGATATTATCCGTAATGTTAGCTATTGTGCAAGATTTCAGGAAAATCCAAAGAAATCACACTATGAAGTTGTCATGCGTATCTTTCGCTATATTAAGTTGATATTACGTGCTTTGCCAATTCTGATCTTGGTAGATGCACGATTGATAGAAAGAATAAAAGTGGTGCGCTTTTTTGGACTCTAACTAACGTCATGGTTCTCAAAGAAACAAGCCCCATTGCTCTTCCCACAAATGAAATCGAATATGTTGCCATCGTTAGAGCATGTGCACAAGCTTTACAGATGAAACATACACTTGTGGACTATGAGATAACATCTTCCATACCTACAATTTGTAACAATAAAAAGTGTTATAGATAATAGTAGAATCATGTGCTACATAATATAACTAAGCTTATATACATTAGGCATCATTTTCTTAGAGATAATGTGCAAAAAGGACATATTTATACAAATAAGGTTCCTTCAGAAGAAAACATAGCTGAGATAATCACTAAGCCAATGAAAAAGGTCTAGGAATGTTGAACACAAACCTCAACCTTGTCACACCCTGCTCCATGGGCCTAAACGTGTGACAATAGTTGGTAACTGTTTTGTAAATATATCAGAGTTGCGAGTTGTTTTAGCAAAAGACTTTGGTTAAGATATAATGTTTATTTATTTTGAAAACTTTCGAATATTAAATAGTCGAACGTTTGGTTTACGAATATGTTAAACCTAATTATAAACATTTTAGAAATGATCCATCTACATAAATAACAAACATCTAATTTCGTAAGTGACTCTAATCCCCTCCTACTGCCGCTTAACATGTTTATCCTGAATCGGGAAAAATACGCCAGCTATGTCAGGACCGGATTTCGTGATAACGATATAACTCAGACAAGTACACACGAAACACAAAGTAAAAATCCCTAAAATATGGTCAGCGGAATCAACCACGAGTAATAAGTTGCTAGAAATAGTAAGTAATTTAAGAGCATATAAAACTCAAAACATTTCCATTATCATTAATTTCAGAATTAATAAGGTACATGGAAACTTAGGGTTTTAGAAGGTATGACGGATAACAAAATATTCAGGTGTCAATAGGCTATCAAAAGGTGTAAGAGAGGTATCCCATTAATGTGAGCTAATCACTCTATTTATAGGCACACCTGACATGTCTTCAAGAAACCCTAATCATTCAAAATACTAAACAAAATTATTACAAGTGTAAAATAGGTCTTCAAGCAGGCATATTCATTGACGAGTAGATCTCCTTTTGACCTTGTAATCTCCGAGTGTGCACTTTACTTCGATCAGACTAATACTTAGAATATTTTCATATTGAAATTATTCCTCTCAAGCAGACTTCATCTTCGTGATGACTCTAAACTTTGCTCGAATAGATCCTACAAGCCAACAAGTTCTTCGCTCGAATCTCTTCATCCTTTACTTAGTATTATTTGAACATTCTAAGTATGCTTGGGTAATGTAGACTTGCTCGAGGATGAATCATACTTGGAATAACAGTTAGAGAAATTCCACAAACTCCCTACCAACATACTTAAGATTCAACATTATTGAATACCTTGCTCGACCCAGTAAGTTGCTCGTGTTGAATATTGCAAAGAATGGATGACCAGACACCTAACAACTGATGGCTCAAACATCGGTTGTTCTACATTATGAAGTTTTGACAACTATTTCTCTAAACTGCTGACAATGCAAACTGTTGACATAAAAAGAACTGAAGATGTAATTGCTGCTTTACAACTATTGTTGATCCAAATGCTGAAGACAAATAACTGATGACTTGAACATCAGTTGTTACAAAGATTAGTAGTTAGCATAGGATTCTCTTTAAGCAGTTGTTTGTAATAAGTTTATTAGTGGTTTGTAACTGTGTTTGTTAGTTATCACCATCAGCTTTAGCTCATCAGTAGTTATGCACGTGTGTAAAATGAATAAGTGAGTATGTTCTTCATTAACACTTTCAAGTCACAGTACTCATTTGAATTGTGTACTTTCGTATTAGAAAATTCAGTGTGAATGATAAGCTATGGTTGAGTGGGGAGTAATAGATTGTAATCATTCGATTATAGTTAATGCATAATTGTTCTTCCATATGAAACCTATTATTTAGCTCAAATGAATTTTCTGTTGATCAACTTGTTCATTTCATATACTAATTAAAGTTGTAATTTAGATACGGTTTGAGTAAAAGTGATAACTAAACCGTCCAAAGGATTACATCAATTTGTTACTGTTTCATTTAGTGGAATTGTGTTCAAATAGCTTAGATTAATGGTCTTCGATCCTAACAACTGTTATCAGAGCTCTCGATCTCTGAATTTGATCTTATAATCAATTCAGTACCATAGATCTAAGCTCAATTTAATAATTCCATATGAGGATTCTAAAAGGATCATAAATCTGTTTCATACTCTATTATAATTGTGAAACCAGTTGATTTGAGAATCATGGCGCTCGTACAAGATCTTCATAACAACGGTTCAATCTCTAAACCACCTATGTTGGTTAGAGGTAAATATAAGATTTGGGTTCAAAGGATGCTCCACCATCTATGCAGCCAAAATACTGGTTGTTGGAGATCTTTAGTTAATGGGCCTCATTCCCCTGAAACTGTTGATCCATTGGATGGGAACAAAATAATCAAGAATGATCCTAAGGTTTATTCTGATCAGGATATGTAGAAAATTTGAATTGGATGCCAAATCACATGCTATACTTCCCATGGAAATTCCAAACAAAATTTACGGGGGATTAATTCATCAAAAGTATGCCAAGGCATTGTGGGATCCACTGAAAGAACTATATGGTGGTACCCCACAAGTCCTTGAGAATACTCATGAAATTATCAGGTAGCATTATGAAGCATTTTGCCACTTAAGAGGAGAGAGTTCAACTCAACAATACGAACTATTCACAACTCTAATAAATGAATTGACAATAGTTGATGTTACTTTTACAAACTCTCCTCTTAACAACCGATTTCTAAGATCACTTCTAGAAAATTGGGATATTAATGCTATTATACTAAGAACTTTACCAAACTTTCTAGATCTGAGTCTGACTACTCTTCGTGGTATGTTACTCATCTTTGAAAAAGAAATATGTCAAAAGAAGGAGTTGATCACTACTGGTAATTCAGCTGATGATTATATCATATGATCAACACTTTTATGTCAAGAGACTCAATATGTACAAATTGTTGATCAACGTTATGACTACCACATAGACATAACAACTGGTATTGAATCAGCAGTTGATATTCAAGCATTTGTTGCTCAATAGAATACTCCACATGTGTTTGACAATGTCTCATTCATTATGGAAGATTTGTAAGACATAAATCCAATTGATCTGGGGGAAATGAAGATTTTTAACTCTTTGGTAGTATGGATAGTCAAGACAAACAAATTCTACAATAGGACTAGAAGAAAATTCGCTAGATTTGATAACATGACAAAAGTAGGCTATGATAATGCAAAAATGACATGTCATAAGTGTGGTAGATTAGGAAACTTTGCGCGGCAAAGCAGAACTTTGTCACAGACTAGTAACAATCATGTCTAGCCTTTAATAACCTATCCAAGTTCACCTCCCCATCCTCATTCACAACAACAATCCTTCAATAACCATTCCACATCACACTTTGCTCAAACTTCAAACATGTGACACTCGTCAATTTCAAGTTAACTCCGTTAATTAAAACTCCGTCAATTCAAACTTAAGATCACTTGATCCTTAACGCACATCTCATTACATTTAAACTAGGGTTTTAAATGACGCTTGACAATTACTACATGTGTAGTCTTTCGGGATTGCACCGAAACGCAAACGAGTTGACGCAAACCATTGGTGAATAAACGAAAAACATCCAAACAATAATTATGTGATAATTATGTGTTAGGCTTATGTGTTATTTGATAATATCATTTAAAACACTAACTCAAGATGCAACAAGTTACTTTAGGCTAGAAAAGTAATATTTAAAAGTTGAGGGACCTTTGTGTAACATGTTATTATTAATAATAATAAAACCCTAACTCTTTCCCTCTCCCCACACAACCCGATCGGACCCCCCTCCCCTCTCTTTGCGACGGCAGCCAACACCCACCACCATATCACCTTCGTTTGATCTTGTTCTTCATAATCGGAGCATCCCACACTCGTTTCTAAGCATGTCTCACCTTTCTCTTGGTTGTTTCTGCGTTTTTAAGGTATAAACATGAAACCCTAGCTTTGTAAATTATGTATTAAGTGTTTATATGCTTGATTTTGATTTGAGGATGATTGATTATGCGTTGGTTATTGGTTTAGATAATCATATGTGATTTTGAACTGTGAAAGATTGTTAAATCATTGATTGTTTGTAAACCCTAGAGGGTTACTACTGATTTCTATGGTTAATGATGTTTATTGCATGTTTGGAGATATGTCGTATGCTTAGGATGCATGTTAGACGATTGTTTGTGCTTGCTGAGTTTTGACAGCAGAAATTGTTAAACTTGAACGACATGTAACTTGTTAAATATAAAAGAAAACTGAGCTATTTATGAGTCTAAAAGGTATTACTCTGAGTCTAGTTTCCAGAAAACCCAACCACGCCTAATTTGGAGGTGTTTTGGTTGTTCAAACGATTTAAATGTGATTAAAGGTCAAAACTGGTACTGGACAGATTGTAAGTTATGTTTAGACAACAGTAACTAAATGTTAATGTGGAAATTTGTCGAGGTTGTTAACACTAAAAGGTGTTATGTTGAGTCTAGTTTCTATAAAGTCCAAGTTTGTAATTTTTGGACGAGAAAAGGTTAACTTTTATTATTTTTCAAAACTGAAGTGCAAATCTGAATTGTGAGACCTGCTGTTAGGTTGTTTTGTAATTAACATTTCTCATGAACTACAAGACCAAATGGGTTGGTTCCACTTCTGGAAGTTAACATGTTGAGTTAAGAACCTAACCCAATTGGTATTGCATTAATTGGATTTTTCATTTAACGGGAATAACAAATAACATTCTGTTGCGCATGATTTTGACTGCTGTGAGTTTGCTGTAATGTTTTGATCATTGTGAGAAATCTATGTGGAATAAAAATACAATAAAATATGTTCTGGAAACCTAACTCATGTATTCTTTTGTGACGATTTTTGGTGAATTAATTGAGATGCTATGATCTGTTGAATAGAGTAATCTTTCAAGTAGAATTCTGTCTTGATGAAACTAGCTGCTGAACTTTGTGAAAATACATGAAACGTGCTAATTGCTAGATAATTGTTATGTTTTGGCCAAATTGCCGTTGCGGAGAATAATTGCTAGAATTATACACTATTAATACTTGACACGTAAATAGTTGTTCACACATGTAACGTATCACAAATGTGTTTGTTGAGACACACACAATTCACAAACGAAACACGAAACGTATCTTGTGCATAGATATTATGTGCCGAGTCTAGAGACTCGATAATAGTTCCAACACTTAGAAAATCTCCTTGTTGTTTTAGAACGCTAGTGAGGGTTTTCTGTGACGCGCATCACTTGGGTTACTTGTTTTTGGAATTCTTCGCAAACAGTGAGTTTCACGTTCCCCTTTTAACTCTTTTAAACGCTTTTTCACTTGGGGGAGAATACATACTCCGAAACGCTTTTAGATTTTGTTATTTAGTTATATATCACTTGTAAAGGCTAAGTGGCAAACGAAACAACAAAAGTCCTTCATACACATCGAACCATGGTTACTTGTTTTTGGAATTCTTCGCAAACAGTGAGTTTCACGTTCCCCTTTTAACTCTTTTAAACGCTTTTTCACTTGGGGGAGAATACATACTCCGAAACGCTTTTAGATTTTGTTATTTAGTTATATATCACTTGTAAAGGCTAAGTGGCAAACGAAATAACAAAAGTCCTTCATACACATCGAACCGTTTAGTATTGGATAATAGCGAGTCACTGTTGAGTAGTACTACTGGGTTTGACAAACCCCACCCAACGCTAAGCTCGACTGGAGGTCGAGTGGGTGTAATTTTGGCTAACACATTACCATGGTCAGGATAGACCTGGTGGCAAGGCACATGATAAACAGTCAGCTTCGGTGTCGAACACTTAGTAATACTTGCTTTATAGGCTAGCTACCTATAGATATATAATTGATTTAACACTATCTGGTAACGCAAAACGCAAAACGCAAAACGCAAACGTAAACGCTTTATTGATATAAACATGTGAACTCATCAACCTTGTGTTGACACTTTTAGTATGTTATTCTCAGGTAGCCGAGGCGGGCGCGCGGTATAGGATCATGCATTACTTTGAACGCTTTTGTTTATGCAAACTTGTTTTTAAATTGTTATTATTAATTGGGTTTTTAAGTCGTCCTGCGTGACGCAACACTTGGCTTATGGTTTTACGCTTCCGCACTTATTTACACTTAAATGTTTTCGTGGTTTGAAAACTTTATTTATGGTTTGATTATAACTAATGATTCCGATCCTGTTAGTTCACACCCTCTGACGGTAAAACTCCGTTAGTGGATTTTGAGGGTGTGACAAAACATGTCTAGTATTGGTCCTCAATATCAGTATTAGTATGCACCAACACCAAAACCTATGCAGCAAATGCAATTTGTTCAACCTCCCTTTGTGCCACCTATCAATACACAAGTTCAACCTACCATGGTCACCCAACCTGGATCATGTTCTTCAAGCATTGCTAATACCAAAACAAGTATCTTCAATCAAGAATTTGTTAATTCGAGTAGTTTTCCTAAAGAGATGAGTACAAAAGATCTGGCTCTTGTGGTTATTGATGTTGAATCAAGTGAAGTAACGGAGATGAAAATGATTTTCACAATGAAATCATCCAAGTGCTAATGACAAGTGATGTCCCAATTGATTAACAAACTGCTGATGCAAAAGCACTCCAAACTACCACTGAGGAGGTAACATCAGAGATTTTCCTTATGCTCTAATGACTGCATCATTACATTTTCAAATATTAAACTTGCAAATATAAAGTTGATAAAAAAAGTTGCTGAACTTGATACACCAGTTTCAAAATCCACAAATGACTTGAAGGTCAAATTAAATGAAAAAGAAAATAATATTTTGAAATTAAGACATGCTTGGTTTGACAAAAATTCATATGCAGAGAATATATTGAATAAGTATAATTATTGCAACAAAACATTAGCGCAATCTCAAGTTAATTGTGAAAAATGGATTGAATCTAGCAAAAGATTTTAAATGTTGCTAAGTAAGCAATCAAGCTATAATATAAAATTTGGCATAGGATATAATAATACGGAGCCACCGCATGATTATGCTCCTATTACCATTCAAAATTCTATTGATGAGCATATGGAAGATGCAATATGTCATAACCAGGTTCCATCAGTTGTTTTACCCAGTGTTGTTTCATCAAAACTTGCTAGTTAAGATGACATGTGAAACTAGTAACAAACAACTAATGCATCGCAAGGGTTCAAACCAATTTCATTTGTTGAATTGAGTGATCACATATCAGTTGTTGATCAACACTCATCACAAGATACTCAAAACTTGGATGATTCAGCTAAACTCTTGTTTCAAGATGGAATTGGTAATTGGCATCGAACAACTGATTCACTCAATGGGATCAAAAATGTTACTATCGCAACTTTCAATATTCAAGAATAAAAAATTCATCACAATCCTTTGTTAGTTACAGGAACAACTAATGATTCAATTAAAAAAAACTGTTATGAACACCACAACAGTTATTTCATCTTAAACGACTGATGTTCCATTCAAAGAAAGTTGAATCAAATAGACTAGTTTCAGTTGCACCTACATTTGTTCCTATATCAGTTGTTACTCAAGCTAAAAGGAATGATTTAGAGTTTTTTCAAACTGAAACTCATCCAACCTCTGCACCTAGTTGCAAGTCACCAGGAATAGTAGTTGTTGATAGATTGAGTGTAACTAAGAAGAATAAATATAATTTTTTTTCTAAAAGAAACATTTGTTTCAAAATCTATGTGATGTATGAAAATAGAACGATCATCTAACTGAGAATTGTAAGTTTTTAAAAGTTGTTCATCACAAGAAAATTGTTGAAACACCTGATGTCTTCATTAAAAATCAAAGTCTCTCACACAAGAAGAAAGTTTAGTTTGAGAGTGGAGAATACCTGTTATTATAGTTTTTAAGAACATTCCTAGTTCCAGAATGTTCAAGTTACAAATGCTCCATCAACAAGAATCTTACCACACAAACTGCTGTTCCAAGTAATTAATCACCAGTTTCACAAAGTGCTGAAATTAAAATGTTAATGGAAAATGAGAAATAGTTGATGAATCTTGTAAAGAATATTCAACAAAAAATCGAGTTGTCTTCCTCAAATGAGCAACCCCCGACCAACAGGGCTTGTGTTAATCCTTCTAACTAGTTTCCATTATATGTGCGGAGAGCTTTAACATGCATTGAAATCTTATGGTATGTGGATAGTGAAGGCTCTAAGCACATGACAGTGAACATATCTCTTCTCTCGTAATTCAAGAAACATGGAGGAGGAGCTATTTCCTTTCGAAATGATAAAAAAGGAAGTGTACTTGGCTCAGGTAAGGTGGAAGCAGGTAAGTTTGTTTTTGAAAATGCTAACTTAATTGACAAATTGAAATTCAATTTGTTATGTATCTCACAAATGTGTGATTAGGGATATGTTGCTTTCTTTACTAAGAAAAATTGCAAAATTGTCAACTCCAATTGTGCTATGCAAATTGAAAAACTAATTGTAGAGAATGCTACGTTTACGACAAATCTGAGTGGAAATGTCTATGTTGTATATATGTATAAGGACAATAATATCCCTATCGAAACATTTTTTCTCAGTAGAGCATCAAACAAAGAAACCGACTTATGGCACATGAGATTGAGAGATATTAATTTGCAAACAATTAACAATCTAACCAAGAAACAACAGGTTATAGGTTTACTTGTCAAAGAATATGTTAATGACAAAAAGTTTGTTGCATGTTTGAAAGGAAAGCAACACAATGTTTCATACAAATGCATAGAAGAATCCAAAACTACTACTTTTTTTAATCACTTGCACATGGACCTTTTTGGACTAGCTAGAATACTGAGTCTTGGAAAGAAAATGTATTGTCTTGTAATTGTAAATGATTACTCAAGATTAACTTGGACATTCATATTTCACTCAAAGGATGAGACACCTGGAAATATAAAAAACTTCACTATTCAAGTAGAGAAACAATTTGATTTACCTGTTATAATCTTAATAAATGACAATGAAAACGAATTCAAAAATGAAGTGCTAGATAATTTTTGTATCTCCAAAGGCATTACTAATTAATTCATTATTCCAAGGCCCCCTCATCAAGATAGAGTTGTAGAGAGGAATAACATAACCCTCATTGAAGTTGCTAGATCCATGCTTGCTGATACAGGGCTACCGTTATATTTTTTGGCTGAAGCAGTCAACGCTGCAGGATATATACAAAATAGAACTTTGATAAATCAAAGACATGAGAAAACAACCTATGAAATTCATTATAAAATCAAACCATTAATATGATTTTTCAAAGTATTTGGTTGTTCATGCTTTTTACTGAACTTGAAAGATTCAATTTCAAAATTTGCAGCTAACTTTTAAAGCTTATAAAGTTTTTAACTCTATAACAAAAGTTACAGAAGAAATATTAAATGTTAAATTTAATGAAATGTCTTATTTGAAAATTCCTAATGATCTTAATGATTTGTTCAATCTTGATATCTTAAAGTTTGAACCCAAGGTTTATGAAACTACCGATACTGGTGTTCATACTAACAGGTTATATCTCTTTGAAGAATCAACTCTAGCAAACAACATCACTTTCATTCAAACCACTGATCATGTACAAAGTATTGATCAAGTAATTCAAGATTGTGAAAGTACTAATGCATCAACAACTGGTTTTAAAAAATGAATTTTCTCATCCCACCCTTGAGAATTCATCAGTTGTTTCCCATAGCAGTTGTTTACCCTCAATGCCTCCACTGAAAATGAAACCAAATTGTGGCACAAGAAGCTTTGTCATTTTAACTTAAAGAACATGAACAAACTTGTTAAGGGTGAACATGTAACTGGTTTACCTACAAGGGAGTTCAAACTTGATGACAATTGTATCTCATGTCAAAAGGGTAAGCAGCACAAGTCATCTCCCAAGACAAAGCTTATAAACACAATTGATTAAGTGCTTGAAATGCTTCACATGGATCTTTTTGGTCCTGTGAGTGTTATAAGTATTGGCAAAAAAAGTTATTGTCTAGTGACAACTGATGATTTTCCAAGATACACTTGGGTTTATTTCCTCAATACCAAAGATGAAGCTGCTGAATTAATCAAGAGTTGTGTAACAAGGGTTGAGAATCAATTGGATGCAAGGGTGAAGATAATGAGAAGTGACAATGGGACTGAGTTCAAGAATGGGGTCGTGGATGAGTTTTGCAATGCAAAAGGAATTCTTCAACAATTCACTGCCCCTAGAACTCCTGAACAAATTGGGGTTGCAGAGAGAAGAAATAGAACACTTATTGAGGCTGCAAGGACCATGCTAGCAGATGCTTTCTTGCCTGTTACCTTTTAGGCAGAAGCAATCAATACTGCTTGTTATGTTCAAAACAGAGTCCTTTTTACCAAAAGTCAAAACAATACTCCTTATGAGATTTTGTTTAAAAGAAAGCCCTACTGTTTAAAAGAAAGCCCTACATCAAGTTTCTCAAGCCATTTGGGTGCAAATGCTTACTTTTGAATACTAAGGACTACCTTAACAAGTTTCAATCTAAATCCTTGGATTGTTTCTTTGTTGGATATTCAACACACTCAAAAGCCTACAGAGTCTATGTGAAAGACCATCTGAATGTGATTGAATCTTCAGATGAAATATTCAATGAAAACCAGTTCAATACAGTTGATGGAGCTTCATGGTTGTTTGATATTGACAAGTTAATCAAATCCTTCAAGATTTATCCTTAGGACTTTGATGAAACTTTGAACAAAATAAGTGTAATTGAAGAGAGTAATTAGAAAAAGATGGATTTGGACAAAAGATGGATTATCCTAACAGAGTGTATAAGTTAAATAAAGCTTTGTATGGATTACATCAACCTCCTAGAGCATGGTATGATGAGCTATCTAACCACCTACTTGCTAATGATTTCCAAAGGGGAGCCATTGACAAGACACTCTTTTAGAAGAAAAAGGGAAGAGATTTTTCCCTACTTCAAGTCTATGTGGATGAATTTATCTTTGGTTCAACTAATGAACACATGTGATTGGAGTTTGAAGAAGTGATGAAATCCAAGTATTCAATGAGCTCAATGGGAGAAATGAACTTCTTTCTTGGATTGCAAGTTCAACAAAAGACTTATGGTATCTTATTATGTCAATCAAAGTATGTTTAGGACATTTTAAACAAGTTCCAATGTCAAGATTTCAAAACTGCTTTAACTCCAATGAACACTCATGAAAAGATGATAGCAGATGAAAATGGGGAGCCTGTTGATGAACATGAGTATAGAGCTAAAATTGGATCCTTGATGTATCTTACTGCTTCTAGACCAGATACTATGTTTGTTGTATGTGTATGTGAAAGATTTTAGTCAAGCCCAAAGGTCTTTCATATGATTGCTGTCAAGAGGATCTTTAGATACTTGAAAGGAAAACCAGATTTGGGGATATGGTACCAAAGAACCGTTCCTTTGATCTAATTGCTTATACTGACAGTGATTATGATGGATGCAACATGAGCAGAAAGTCAACTTCTGGTGGATGTTAGTTTCTAGGAGAAGCTGAGTACATTGCTGCATTTGCCTGTTGTGCACAAGTTCTATCGATTCAGAATCAAATGCTGGATTATGGTCTGAATTTCTTGAACACTCCTATTTATATTGATAATACTGCTACATTTTTCATTGTTAAGAATCCAGTTGAACACTTTAAGACCAATCACATTGAAATCAGACATCATTTCATTAGGGATTGTAATGAGAAAGGTCTAATTGAGATGAAGAGATTTGATACAAGTGACAATTTGAATGACCTATTCATAAAGCCACTTGATAAAACCAGATTCCACTTTCTTTTGAAAGCTCTAGGAATGATCAACTCAAATGAAGTCTGATTAATGATGTGTTCTCTATGTGCTAATTGACTATCTTTAGGAAAGTCTTGATGAGTGTTTGTTTATTTGAATTGTGTGAAAGTTCATTTACGTGTTGACTGATGTGTGCTTTGATTGATTATTTGAGTAATTTAGGTATCCTTGATGCTTAAGTTAATGATCAGTTAACGTGTGTGGTATCATGATAAGTGTTTGAAGTGACTTATATGCATGTGTGCTTATCTGATATTTTGACTATGTTGCTTTTGAATATGTTTAATCTGATATGATGATGTTATTAGGATATGTTAGACTATGCTTTATGTGAAGTCTGCCTGTTTTGATGATGTCATTCATGATTGATATTTGAATATGTTACTTACTGTTGGAGTCAAAATGTGTTTTTTTGGTGTCAAAATTGCATGCTCAAATGAAATTTTCAAATGAATTTTGATTAAAACATTTTTGACAAAAACATAGCAAGTTGACTATGGTGCTGAGATATGATAAGATTATTCAGTTCAAGCTTTACAGAAACTTAAGAAAGGATGTTTTAATGAAAATTGATCCAACCCTTTGGGAAATGATAGTACATTGGTTATTTTTGCCAATCATATGGATTTAATAGGCTAAAAAGACATTTAGTGCAGTCATTAATATGTATGGTTACTTTCCATGATGTATTAAATCTGAGGTGACATAAACATAGTGAAACTGCTAAACTTAATGTGGAGTTACATTGTTGTCTATGCATGTTCCAATATACATCTTTTCGAATGATAGGCAGAAAAGTGAATATCCAGTCATACACGAGCCCGTTGGTATTTGGTCCCCAAAATGAAGTATCTTATTAAGAATGACAAAGAACACAAGTGAACAAAACGTAATGATTATGCAACAGTCAACACAATGTTGATATATATATTCACAACCTTATATATAAAAAAAATGTTCTGCCATTAAAAATTTTACCAAATTTAAGGGGGTTGGAGTCAATTTGGGGTGATCTGGAGAAAACCAAATAAGCCTTGAGAATAGATATGGAGCATCAGAAAACAATATATGTTATCCATTTTAGTCTTATGCAAATTAATTGAACCTTAATCATATCACCAAGGCAATGAAATTCATGCTAAGTCTAAACCTACTGTTAACCTGTCTAATCTGTCATAATAATGTTAAGAATGAAGTATTGAGAAGCAACTCAGTCAATTTGATCCCATGTTTAGATCTTTTCACAAAAAGAAAGAAAATGGCTTGAAAGGAAAAAACTGGAATTTAATCTCATTATGCACCATTCACTTTTAAACAATGATCTTTAATGATAAAACTATTTTACTTTTGGTTTAAGACGAAAAGAGTTGCATTTTACCTTAAATAGGCCTGAATATGTATTTTCGAGTAAGGTTTGATGATTTTCAACCTTTTCGGGATAATTTTGTTCAAGTTTATAGTTTTCGGGCATGCTTTGATGTTTTACAAACTTTCGAGTAGACTTTACTGTTTTATTTGTGTAAGGCCCCGTTACCGGTGCCTCACATTTGGGCGTTGGATTTACTCATCAACATAGTTCCATTCATCAGAGTTAATAAAAACATACGCGGAATATAAAAACTTTCATAAATTATTACATAACGATCCATAACATGTCTTAAACACCCATCTTGTCTTTAGAAAACTAAGTAATTAAACATAAACTGATAAACATCTTAAGTCTTCCGATGCCAGCCTCTTATTCAATGTCACGTGTTCCCTTCAAGCGAGCTGCCTCATCCTGCTCACCTGCGTGCATACTAAAAGTCAGCTACGCTGAGTGAGTTCTAGTTAATCATACAACATACAATCGGTTCACATACTTGCACACATGCCCGAAGGGGTGTACATTATTCATACATACTTTTCATACATAGCTATCCATCCTATTTAAAGAGCCTTCCGCCCTATAACCTCACAGATATTATAAGGGTCTGGTCCCCAACATCACATATATTATTAGAGTCTGGTCCCTACCATCACAGATATTATTAGGGTCTGGTCCCTTTGTTTCTTACTCCTACAACATACATGTCTTTTACATTCTTTCCTTGACAATACGGGCAATCTCCGAAGAGCGTTCATGTACCAGCAACAAATCATACTTACAACATACTTATTCATTCATACATCATTTATACATCATATATATATATATATATATATATATATATATATATATATTCATACATCATATATATCAATCATATCATTAACTACCGCCTAACGGTCCATGCAATAACCGAAGATCGTTCATGCACCGTCAAGCAATCATCATACATAACTCATACAAGGCATACACTTACCACTTACGGTAAGTATATTAACTATCACAACGAGTATGCACACAGCCCCGAAAACATAACAAGGAAGTGGGGCTAGAAACTCACCTGGATCCTGTTTCTTTCTCCGTTAACCGTTATCCCTTTCTTTAATTGAGCTCTGCTAACTGTATATGAGGTACACGTATCAATATTTGCCCTATTGTATTAGAGTACTTTTACTTGACTTAATAGGTTTTCGTTTCTTTTCACGTTATAGTATTTTATCTTCCTAAGTCTTCACAATGCATACTCTCAAATGTATACACGTATACATGTACAGGTCACCATGTATTAGGGTCTCAATATACCCGATTCTGAATGTAAGCGAACTTACATGTACGCGAACATACGTCAGGCGAACTTATATCAATAAAACTTGGTCAGCTGGCGAACTTGTTAACAAGCGATCTTAACAACAAGCGAATTTGGAGCCAGCGAACTTAGCTGTGGGCGAAGTTATACGTTAGGCGAACATATACATATCTCGTATGGGTAGAAAGTGTGCACTCTTGGTCAAACGATCCACAATAACCCAAATGGTATCAGGATGCTTAGCTGTACGAGGTAGCTTAGTTATGAAATTCATATTGATGTGTTCCCATTTTCATTCAGGTATTTCAAGCGGTTGCATGTTTCCATAATGCTTCTGATGTTCGGCTTTGACCTGTAAACAGGTTAAGCACTTACTAACATAGTCCACTAAATCGTTTTTCATCCCTGGCCACAAGTAATCTCTTCTCAATTATTGATACATTTTTGTAGCTCCTGGATGAATTGAGTATCTTGACTTGTGAGCTTCATCTAGGATTCGACCCCTAAGATCTCCATGGCGTGGGATCCACATACGGTCAAACCTAGTCTTAACGCCATGAGAGTTCTCCCTCAACTCATCTTGCTGGCCGTAAACTATTTCTTTCTTTACCAACTTCTCGTCTACTAACACCTCTGTCTGCACTTTGATAATTTCTTCAAAAAGACTTGAATTCAAAATCAGCTGGTATGACTTTACTGTTGCAAGGACTTCCTCATTCTTACAACTTAACGCGTCGGCGACCACATTAGCTTTACCAGGATAGTATTTAATGTAGCAGTCGTAATCTTCAATGAACTCTAGCCATCTTCTCTGTCTCATGTTCAATTTATTCTGTTCGAAGAAGTACTTTAAACTTTAATGATCTGTGTAGATGGTACACTTAGTACCATACAGATAATGCCTCCATATCTTAAGAGCATGCACTACAGCTCCTAGCTCTAAATCTTGTGTTGGATAAGTACTCTCGTGGACTTTCAACTGTCTAGACGCGTAAGCTATTACTTTACCTCGCTGCATTAACACGCAACCTAACCCACGATACGAAGCATCAGTACAAACAACCAAATCCTCGTCACCATCGGGTAAAGCAAGGATTGGAGCTTGCGTGAGTCTCATCTTTAATTCCTCAAACGCTTCTTCTTGGAACTTTTCCCAACTGAATACTACCGACTTTCGGGTCATACCAGTCAACGGTGCGGCTATCTTGGAGAAACCTTCGATGAATCTCCATTAGTAGCCAGCTAACCCTAAGAAGCTTCGTATATCAGTCGGATTCTGTGGAGTCTTCCAGTTCGTTATCAATTTAATCTTAGCAGTGTCCACGGTAATCCCTTCAGGATTAATCACGTGTCCTAAAAATTGCACTTCTCGTAACCAGAACGCACATTTCGAAAACTTAGCATACAACTTTTCTTCCTTCAGAGTCTCCAATACCTCTCTCAAATGCTCAGTACGATCAGACTCATTCTTTGAATAAATCAATATGTCGTCGATAAAGACGAATACCGATTTATCCAACATAGGCCAACACACCCTATTCATCATGTCTATAAATGCTGAGGAAGCATTCGTTAGACCGAATGACATTACGAGGAACTCGTAGTGTCTATACCGCGTACGAAACACTATTTTAGGGATGCCTGCCTTTTTCACTTTCAACTGATGATAGCCTGATCTGAGATCTATCCGTGAGAACCAACTTGAACCTTGCAGTTGGTCAAACAGATCATCAATCCTTGGCAAAGGATATCTATTCTTTACCGTAAGCTTATTCAACTCGCGATAGTCTATGCACATTCTCATGCTTCCATTTTTCTTCTTCACGAATAACACTGGTGCGCCCCAAGGGGAAACACTTGGTCTAATAAAACCCTTGTCGAGGAGTTCCTGCAGTTGGGACATCAATTCTTTCATCTCGGACGGCGCTAGACGGAAGGGTGCTTTCGCGACGGGTTGGGCTCCGGGTACTAAGTCTATCTGAAATTCTATCTCTCGCTCCGGTGGCAACCCCGGAAGATCCTCAGGGAATACTTCTGGGTAGTCGCGCACGATAGGAACATCTTTCAATTCTTTCGTCTCGGCCGTAGCGTTGAAAACATACACTAGGTAGGCACCGCACCCTCGCCTTAACAAACCCTCGGCTTTTATCATCGAAATGACATTAAGCCTAGAACTTTCCTTATCACCATAAACCGTCACCGCACTACCATCCAAAGACTTTAAACTTATCACTCTACTCTTACATACTATCTAAGTCTCATACTCAGACAACCAATCCATTCCCAAAACCACATCGAACCCTCCTAAGGTAATAACGTACAAGGTTGTTGTCCCTCTAACTCTATCTTACAGTCCCTAACCATTTTCATTATTTTAACCGAAGTGTCACTAGCGGTTTCTACTATAAAAGTTTCAGACACTCGGCAACATTTCATTTTATCTAATTTACTAAATGGCGTGGCTACGAAAATTTTGTTCGCACCCGAATCAAATAATACAGAAGCGAAAACACCGTTTACTAGAAACGTACCTGTGACGACATCGGGAATCTGCTTGGCTTGTTCTTGAGTCAACATGTAGGCTCTGGTCTTTGGCCTTGTTGGTTTAGCATCCTTTTTCCCACTACCTCCAGCCTCACCATCGGTGCACTCTCTTGCCATATGGCCTGTCTTGCCACATTTGTAACATGCTGGCTTCGCACTGCACTCATTGGCATAATGCCCTACCTTCCAGCACTTATAACACGCATTAGACCCCATCCTGCATTATCCACCATGAGCTTTTCCATATTTGTTACAAACATCAGAACTCCTACTCCACTTATACTCACCACCGTGCATCTTTCCGCAGGTCTTACATGATCTCTTCTCCCACACTTTCTGTTTCTTATCCTTGGAGTTCCACAACTAAGTACTAGGTCGTTTAACAGGAGCAACCCACTTCTTATCCTTCTTTTCCTCCCCCACAACTGCATCGTCCGCAGCCAGGTCCTTATAAACCATCTCTACGAGTTCAACAGCAGAGTCAAAAGTAGCAGGTTTATTTGCCCTGACTAGTAGGCGGACTTTCTGTGGCCTCAGTGTTGACCATTTTGGGCACCAACCTTGACATTCGGTTGAACTCGGTGGTGTACTCACGATTTGTTATCGTCCCAGCTTTCAAGTTCAGGAACTTCATCTCCGCCCTCTCAACCTCGGCGTCAGAACATAATTACTTCATAACAGTTCTTTTAAATCCTCCCACCTCATAGCCTTGATTTCCTCTCGACTCCTTCTCTGCTCAATCGATTCCCACCAATACATCGCCTCATCTTCAAACGCTTGGGTGGCATAACCGATAGCTTGATCGGGACGACACTTGCTAATGCGGATAACATTATCCATAGTGGTTATCCATTGAAGAGTAGCGATTGCATCACCCAACCTAGTCAGCTTCGGCGGGTCACAACCCTTGAAGGATTTATAGTTGCACCCACCTCGGCCCCTCGTCCTATCATCCACCTTCATAGACTTTACCACACTCGAAGCCTCTCTCTCTCTCTCCCTCATCATCTTTCCTACCTCCTCCTCCCGCTCCTTCAACAGTTCTTTCACGGCCTCCAGCAGACCCCTCCGGGTTCAAGTTCTTCACCGTAGTGGTTACAGCTTGAACAATAGCTACTTGGATTAAGGGATCGAGTTGAACCCCTTCATTGTTATTAAGGTTTCCTCCAACTGCGCTTCCCTCTTCTCCCGTGTTAGAAGCTGCCTCAACAGAAAGTTGTCGGACCACATATGGCCTACCACGACGTCCAGTGCGACCTCCTGCTCCAGCAACTGCCCTAGATCCAACTATCGTATTCTGGAAAGGAAACACAAACGTCATCACTGAAGGAACTATTTAGTACAAGGATAGTAAGGCTAACAGGTAATAACAGTGGCCAGTTGTGATTAGCTGATCACGTTACTTTCCGTGTCTTATACACTTCCCCTTATGAGTCTACTTGTGCTGGTTATACCTTAAACAGTTAATCAATCAAACAATCAATTTATCCTATCCGTAACATTCACGTATCCTTTATTTAGATATTAAGCTAACATTAACATACATATTTAACCATACATACCTTTATTGAGCTCGCTTGAGTGACACGTGGCTATCTTGAACTAGCATCTTCTTTCTTTTCTTTCTTAAATCTCATTCTCTGTTCGAGTCTAAGCATGTAGGATGCTTAAATCTCTCAAACTTTGCTCAAATACCAACTTGTAAGGCCCCGTTACCGGTGCCTCACATTTGGGGGTTGGATTTACTCATCAACATAGTTCCATTCATCAGAGTTAATAAAAACATACACGGAATATAAAAACTTTAATAAATTATTACATTACGATCCATAACATGTCTTAAACACCCATCTTGTCTTTAGAAAACTAAGTAATTAAACATAAACTGATAAATGTCTTGAGTCTTCCGATGCAAGCCTCTTATTCAATGCCACGTGTTCCCCTCAAGCGAGCTGCCTCATCCTACTCACCTGCGTGCATACTAAAATTCAGCTACGCTGAGTGAGTTCTAGTTAATCATACAACATACAATCGGTTCACATACTTGCACACATGACCGAAGGGGCGTACATTATTCATACTTACTTTTCATACATATCTATCCATCTTATTAAAAGAGCCTTCCGCCCTATAACCTCATAGATATTATATGGGTCTGGTCCCTAACATCACATATATTATAAAGGGTCTGGTCCCCAACATCACAGATATTATAAGGTTCTGGTCCCTACCATCACACATATTATTAGGGTCTGGTCCCTACAATCACATATATTATTAGGGTCTGGTCCCTTTGTTTCGTACTCCTACAACATACCTGTCTTTAACATCCTTTACTTGACAATACGGGAAATCTCCGAAGAGCGTTCACGTACCAACATCATATCATACTTAAAACATACTTATTCATTCATACATCATTTATTCATCATATATATATTCATACATCATATATATCAATAATATCATTAACTACCGCCTAACGGTCCATGCAATAACCGAAGATCGTTCATGCACCGTCAAGCAATCATCATACATAATTCATACAAGGCATACACTTATCACTTACGGTAAGTGTATTAACTATCACAACGAGTATGCACACAGCCCCGAAAACATAACAAGGAAGTGGGGCTAGAAACTCACCTGGATCCTGTTTCATTCTCCGTTAACCGTTATCCCTTTCTTTAATTGAGCTTTGCTAACTGTATATGAGGTACACGTATCAATATTTTCCCTATTGTATTAGAGTACTTTTACTTAACTTAATAGGTTTTCGTTTCTTTTAACGTTCTAGTATTTTATCTTCCTAAGTCTTTACAATGCATACTCCCAAATGTATACACGTATACATGTACGGGTCACCATGTATCAGGGTCTCAATGTACCCGATTCTGAATGTAACCGAACTTACATGTACGCGAACATACGTCAGACGAACATATAGGTAAGAGAACATACGTCAGGCGAACTTATATCAAGCGAACTTGGTCAGCTGGTGAACTTGTTAACAGGCGATCTTAACAACAAGCGAATTTGGAGCCAGCGAACTTAGCTGCGGGCGAAGTTATACGTTAGGCGAACATATATATATCGCGAACTTATATACAAGCGAATTTACTGGATTGCTGTCCGTGGGTTTCGTTTTATCGCACATTTCACAACCTTAATACACCTATTATTATTTGGCCTTAGCCCTAAACGTTCCCTTGACCGTTTGCGGTCCGAACTTGACCCGTTTGTAACATAAAGCACGAACATTTATGGTGAATGTTAGAGAATAGATCTAGGGTTTCTTTTGAATGAGCCGGTTCTATCTTCAGGCTCGTTACACTCATTTTATCATCAAGTTTACAACTGTAATATTCGTTTATCCCAGATCTACTCTAGGTTTAAGTTTCAAGACTAAACGTTTATAAAAATGTAAACTTCAAGATCAAGAACATACCTTAACGTGCTCGTTTGGCTTGATTATGAACTCTAGATCTTGTATTTATCTTGTATAATAAAGATCTAATCACCAACTAGTGTTCTTTTGGCCTCATTCTTCTCCTCTTGCTCGCGGCCGAATATGGTGGTGTAGATGTGTGTTTTGAATTTGTAGGCAAATATGGAAAGATGGAATGAGGATTAGGGTTTTAGGATGGTTTAAGGGGGTATTCATATCCCTTAAAGCCCATGGACCTAAGGCCCATTACCCTTTTATCCATCTTAATTAATCCAAGTCCATGATCTTTTCCTTGTTAGATGCTAGTTAATATTATTTAACACACGACAACTTAACCAAATCTTTCTTTATTTAATATAATAATATTTGGGATGTTACAATTTGAATTTTAATTCTTTCGTGCAAGTTTGATGTTTTAATATGTTTGATTATGTTGATTCTAGCAAGCTTTGATGAATTCTGAATGTTCTAGCAAACTTAATTGTTCTATAGGTTGTTTAGGTCATTATAGTAAGCTTTGTGATTGAATATGTTATTTCTAGCAAGTTTTAGTGTTTTTGAACTTTCTAGCAAACTTTGGTATTTTGATTGACTGTTTAAATTCATACTAGCAAGCTTTGTAATGTTCAGTACTTAAATGACTTATTCATATATTATTGAGTACAATTTGGTACTTATTAGCTTTCGAGTAAACTTAGATGTTCTGAAGGTTAGTTTTGTCTAACATACTTGATGATTATGTGACATCTGTTTGAATATGATTTACATGTCTATTTCGAGTAAACTTTGCTGTTTTTATTTGAAATATGTCTTTATCTAGCATACTTCATGATTGTGCAAGTGATTCTTTGATATTACAAGTGTTTTCGGGCAAACTTTGTTTTCCGGGCACACTATATATTTCGTGCACACTTTGAAATCTTTAAGTGTTCTCCAAATATAATTGGTAATTTCATAATGTTACTTTTCGAGTACACTTTGTGTTTAGATTCCTTCTCTAGAACACTTTGCATTCTTAGAGTGTTTTGAGCATACTTTTTTGTAAAGTATACTTGATTGAATATATATCGGGCGCGGTTTGTGTTATTCAGAAATTCGAGCTAGGTTGACATTTAGAAATGTATCTAAGTTATTATTTTGGGATTCTTTATTGATTCATAGCAAAGTTGCCTATTTGATGCATTATACTTGATTATTTGTCTTGTGAATTATTTCTCGAGCAATCTTGTATTTCGAGTAAGCTTCCTTCATCTTATTCTCTTAGGTTTATTTCTATTTACTTTATAATTTCTGAATAAATTCAGGAACGAGCAAGCTTTGATATGTAATAAGACAAAATTCATTTAAAACCCACTATCAAAAGGTATATAAGGGGGACTTAATGATAGAGAAGGTGAATACCTCAAGGATGCGTTTCTAGATCATCTTAGGAGTTGTGGGATTGTCTCACAACTTACTCCACCCGGAACACTGCAACACAATGGTGTGTCTGAAAGGAGGAATCGAACTCTATTGGATATGGTTCGATCTATGATGGCTAGAAGCACATTACCTCTATCATTTTGGGGTTTCGCATTGATCTCCGCAACCCGTATTTTAAATATAGCACCAACCAAGAAAGTTGATAGGACACCTTTTGAAATATGGCATGGAAGGGTTCCCTCGTTATCATATTTAAATGTATGGGGTTGTGAGGCTTATATCAAGAACAACACCCAAAACAAGCTTGAAAGCCGATCCACTAAGTGTATCTTTGTAGGATATCCCAAAGATTCGATGGGATATTATTTCTACAATCCAAACGAGCATAAGGTGTTTATTGCTCGAAAGACCGAGTTCTTGGAAAGAAGATTCCTTATGGAAGGAATTGATAGAACTGCGGAACTCGAGGAGGATCGAGAACCACAAGCCGATACACATTTGGTTGACACTAGCAATCAATAAGAGGTTGTTGATAATGATCAAATGGTTGATCAAAACACACAAAACGTTCGCAAATCTGGTAGAATTAGCACCCCACCTGAAAGATATGAATTTTTCATGGATGGATGCTACGTGGTAGATTCAGATGAACTAACCATACACCAAGATGCAATGTCACAATTTGATTGGGATAAATGGCTGGAAGCCATGAACGTAGAGATGCAATCCATGCATGATAACCAAGTATGGGACTTGGTCATACCACCTCTTAATTCCAAACTTGTTGGAAGTAAGTGGGTTTTCAAGAAGAAAACGGATATGCATGGAAACTTGGATACTTATAAAGCTAGACTTGTAGCAAAGGGTTTCACTCAAACTCAAGGGGTTGATTATGATGAAACTTTCTCTCCGGTGGCGATGCTAAATTCTATAAGGATATTGTTTGCCATAGACGCATAATATGACTATGAGGTATGGCAAATGGATGTCAAAACTGCTTTCTAAATGGACACCTTGTGGAAGATGTCTATATGGTTCTTCCTGAAGGTTTTGTCGGTCCACAACATCCTAATAAAGTATGCAGGTTGAAGAAATCAAACTATGGATTGAAACAAGTATCTAGAAGTTGGAATCGCTGTTTCGATGATGAAGTTAAGAAATTTGAATTCATCAAAAATGCTGATGAAGCTTGTGTGTATAAGAAAGCTAGTGGGAGCATCATTACCTTTCTGTTATTATATGTCGATGACATATTACTATTTGGAAATGACCTTCCAACCTAGGAGGGCGTAAAAGCCTGGCTTGGAAATTTCTTTTCCATCTAGGATCCTGGTGAAGCCGCCTATATTCTGGGAATAAGGATCTATAGGGATAGATCAAGACGGTTGATAGGTTTGAATCAAAGTGCGTACATTGACAAAATCTTATAAAGGTTCAAGATGGAAAAATCTAAGAAAGGTTTGGTACCTATTCAAAGAGGAACAATATTGAGTGCTTCTCAATGTCCAAGCTCAAAGGTTGAGCAACAAAAAATGAATGGAATCCCATAAGCGTCAGCTATAGGATCCATCATGTATGCCATGATATGCACTAGACCAGATGTGTCATGCGCTTTGATCGTGACAAGTAGATACCAACAAAATCTGAGAACTAGCCATTGGATGGCGGTTATGAGCATATTGAAATACCTTAGGAGGAATAAGGATATGTTTCTAATATATGGCTCTGGTGAGGAGGAACTCGTTGTAAAGGGTTACACGGATGTGAGTTTTCAAACTGATCGAGATGACTCTCGATCACAATCGAGATATATTTTCGTTCAAAATCGTGGTGCTGTCTCTTAGAAGAGCGCAAAACAAGACGTGGTAGCCTTGTCCACCACTGAATCTGAATACATCGCCGCCTCCTTGGCAGCTCAAGAAGCTGCGTGGATTAGAAAGTTCATTGCCGACCTAAGGGTAGTCTGTACCATTCAGGACCCTCTAGAAATCTTTTGTGACAACGAGGGTACGTTTGCTCAAATCAAGTAACCCCGTGCACATCAAAAGACTAGGCACATTGAGCGAAGATTCAACTACATAAGGGATGAAGTTGAAAAAGGAAAGATATGTATTCGCAAAGTTCACACTGATCAAAACATTGCGGATCCACTCACGAAGCTCCTTGAAAGGCCGAAGCATGAGGGTGATACTTGTGCCTTAGGACTTCGATATTCTAGTGATTGGATTTGATCAAAATTTGGTATTTGGATATCGAAACAATTTTATTTTAAATCAATCATATGGTTTTGGTTATGGTCATGTTCTTGAGTTATGTTCCATTTTAGCATGTTTAAATCCGTAAATAATTTGATTATTCTAAACGTCTGTAGTCGATCATAGTTGTGGGAACAAATATGAAGGTATGACTATTATGAACTTGGATTGGTAGATATTCATGAGGTATGAATATAGCAAGGGTTGCTGCCAAGGTTCATAGATATTTATGGGATAAATATTGGACTGACCCGCCCTCAATTTTACTGCATGGAAACCTTGTGATTTGTAATCATAAGTAAATTTCAATAAAGGCGAACATCATAGTATCCTCCGACCTGAGATACATATTGGGTCTTGATATTCACCACTATTACACTTTGACTTAGTTCTTCGCTGCTCTGAAATATGTCAGTACATAAGGCTAAGCTCAAGTATAGTACAAGGTGATAGTGACAGACGTATGTAGTCAATAGGGATTTGTCCCTCTTATTCGTTGAGAGTTAAATGTCTAAGGCCTGATTAGTTAAATCAACAGAGAATGATCACTCTGTGTCTCTCGATTTAACATGACATTTGTGGCAAAAGGATAAATGATAGTTTCACCTAAATTATTTCAAGTGAGGGACTTGAAGGGGATGATGTTATTGAATGGCACTTCGTCATGCGTATTAGGGATAGTAAACCGCTGTTAGGCGGTATTTGCTATTTGCATCAATCTTCTATGTATCTTGTGCAAGTGGGAGATTGTTGGAATCGATCTACGCAAGACACATATTTGAGTTGACGCGGCTAGTACATTATGATCCAAGTCGGGTCATACCCAATAACAAGCTAGACAAACACCAAGATAATTATTATTAGATTTAATCTAAGTAATAATAATCAACACTTATGATATTTGGAAAATGGGTTTCTAAATATTTTGCATTTGTGTGTTAAATAAATTATGTGGATAATTTATGTTTGAGTGAAATATTATTTATTTGGATAAATAATACATATACGTTTAAAAGAAAAGAAACAAAAATTGGATTTTGGTTTTGGGGGGAAAAACTCACCCTTGGGCCGACTCCCTTTCTCTCCTCTCTCCTCTTTGTTTCTTTCAATGACATGCACAATGATCAATTGGTATATCACTTTTGCAACTCCACCTTCTCTCACACACACATCTTTCTCTCTTCTTTCTCTCAATTGAAGAAGAAGAAGAAGAAGAAGAACATAAGGGGTTTTGTTCTTGTAAGTGTTAATGACCCTAGCAACCTAGGCGATTGTCCAAGCTCGTTGGGTATACAAGCTTGAGGTTTCCTCCTTTGGAAGCTAGCCATTCAACTCATTCATCCCTTTCATTTTGGACTTGAAGGTATGTATGTTAACACCCTATGGTTGTTTTGATAGTGTGTGAATCGTATATGGATCCTGGATTGGGTTTAACATAAATCGGGTTTTATGTGTAATGGTTAACAAGATTTAAAAATTAATTTCCATTGTGTTTCCTAATAAATCGTTTATTTTGGACTTTGATAATCTTGCTAAAACCCAACATAAAGGTCACCTAACTACTATTTGAATAAAACGTTGGGTTCTAGATTTTAATCGTTAATTTTTTTGGAATCGTTAAAGGGTATTAACGATTAAAATTTATTAATGAAAATTGAGCTTTGTTAAATTTTATATATGGCCGCAAACAACCACCCACCGAACGCAATTATCCCACCCGTCCATCACCTATCACTAAGAACTATACTTGAAAAGGATCGTCTCAACTATAACAACTTCATGGATTGGTTTCGAAACTTGAAAATTGTTCTCAAGCAAGAAAAGAAATCCTCTATGTTAGACGACCCTATTCCTGATGAACCTAACGTTGACGATGTTGATGCCTATAACAAATGGCTTAAGTACCAAGAGGAATCGGTTCAAGTTTCTTTCCTCATGTTGGGAACTATGATTCCGGAGCTTCAAAAAGATTTGAGAATCATGGGGCATACGGCAGGATCACCCAACTTAAGGAAATGTTCCTTACACAAGCTAGGGTGGAACGCTTCGAAACAGTTCAAGCGCTTCATGCATGCCGTATGGAAGAAACCCAATCCGTCTCCTCCTATGTACTTAAAATAAAAAGCCACATTGATCGTCTCGAACGGCTTAATTGTCCCGTCTCAAAACAGATGGCCACAGATTTGATCCTCAATGGCATAAGTAAAAGATTTGAGTCTTTTACAAGGGACGCATACATACACTTCAAAAGAATGGTCTTTTGAATCAAATGAAGATGATTCATTTGATAAATGTGAATCTTACTTACAAGGTAAAATGACCAAGAAACCCTTTAGTTGAACTAACGAAAGGGCAAAAGACCTATTAGGTATCACACGTTCGGATGTATGTGGTCCTTTTAGAACAATGACAAGGAATGGTGAAAGATACTTCATCACCTTCATCGACGATTATAGTCGCTATGGGTATGTGTAACACAAAGATAAAGCCTTTGAAATGTTCAAGGTCTTCCAAAATGAAGTACAAAATCATCTCAATTAAACCATTAAGGTACTTCGTTCGAATACAGGAGGAGAATACCTCAATGATGCGTTTCAAGAACATCTTAGGAGTTGTGGGATCATCTCACAACTCACTCCATCCGGAACATCGCAACATAACGGTGTGTCCGAAAGGAGAAATTGAACTCTATTGGATATGGTTCGATCTATGATGGCTTGAAGCACATTGCCTCTATCATTTTGGGGTTTTTCTTTGATCTCCGCGGCTCGTATTCTAAATACGGCCCCAACCAAGAAAGTGGACAAGACACCTTTTGAAATATGGCATGGAAGGGTTCCATCATTATCATATTTAAAGGTACGGGGTTGTGAGGCTTATGTTAAGCACAAAAACCAAAACAAATTATAGAGTCGGTCCACTAAGTTTATCTTTGTAGGATATCCCAAAGATAATATGGGATATTATTTCTACAACCCAACCGAGCAAAAATTATTTATTGCTCGAAAGGCAGAGTTCTTGGAAACTAAGTTCCTTATGGAAGGACTAGTAGAACGGTGGAACTCGAGGAGGATCGAGAACCACAAGATGATACATGTTTGGTTGACACTAGCAATCAACAAGAGGTTGTTGAGAATGATCAAATGGTTGATCAAGACACATAAAACGTTCGCAAATCCGGTAGAACTAGTCATCCACCCGAAAAGTATGGATTTTTCATGGATGGATTCTATGTGGTAGATTCGGATGGACCCACCACATACCGTGATGCGATGTCACAATCCGATTGTGATAAATGGCTTGAAGCCATGAACGTTGAGATGCAATCCATGCGTGACAACCAAGTATGGGATTTGGTTGTACCACCACCTAACTCCAAACCGGTTGGAAGTAAGTGGGTTTTCAAGAAGAAAACCGATATGCATGGAAACTTGGATACTTATAAAGCAAGACTTGTAGCAAAAGGTTTCACTCAAACTCAAGGGGTTGATTATGATGAGACCTTCTCGCCTGTGGCAATGCTAAAGTCTATTAGTATATTGTTTGCCATAGCCGCATACTATGACTATGAGATTTGGCAAATGGATGTCAAAACGCTTTCCTAAATTGACATCTTGAAGAGGACGTCTATATGGTTCAGCTCTAAGGTTTTGTTGATCAACAACACCTAACAATGTATGCAAGTTAAAGAAATCAATCTGTGGATTGAAGCAAGCATCTAGAAGCTGGAATCACCGTTTTGATGAAGAAATCAAGAAATTTGGATTCATCAAAAACGCGGATGAGGCTTGTGTGTATAAGAAAGCTAGTGAGACCATCATTACCTTTTTAGTATTGTATGTTGATGACATACTACTATTTGGAAATGACATTCCAACCATGGAAGGTGTAAAAAAATTGTCTTGGAAGTTGTTTTTCCATCAAAGATCTTGGTGAAGCCGCCTATATTCTAGGAATAAAGATCTATAGAGATAGATCAAGGCGGTTGATAGGTTTAAACCAAAGTGAATACATTGATAAAATCTTGAAAAAGTTCAAGATGGAAAACTCTAAGAAGGTCTAGTACCAATTCAAAGAGGAACAATACTGAGTACGTCTCAATGTCCAAGCTCAAAGGATGAGCCAGAAAGGATGAAAGGAATCCCATATGCGTCAGCTATAGGATCCATCATGTATGCAATGATATGCACTAGACCGGACGTGTCATGCACTTTGATCATGACGAGTAGATACCAGTAGAATCCTGGAGATAGTAATTGGATGGCTGTTAAGAGTATGTTGAAATACCTTAGACGGACTAAGGATATGTTTCTAATATACGGATCTGGTGGGGAAGAGCTCGTTGTAAAAGGTTACACGGATGCTAGTTTCCAAACCGATCGAGATGATTCTCGATCGCAATAGGGATATGTTTTCGTTATGAATGGTGGGGCAGTCTCTTGGAAGAGCTCGAAACAAGATGTGGTAGCGTTTTCCACCACAGTATCTGAATACGTTGCCGCCTCATTGGCAGCACAAGAAGCTGCATGGATAAAGAAGTTCATTGCCGACCTAGGGGTGGTTCGTACCATATAGGACCCTCTAGAGATCTTTTGTGATAACGAGGGTGCGATTTCTCAAATCAAATAACCTCGTGCACATCAAAAGACGAGGCACATTGAGCGGAGGTTCAACTACATATGGGATGAAGTTGAGAAAGGAAAAATATGTATTCGCAAAGTCCACACTGATCAAAACATTGCGAATCCACTTACGAAGCTCCTTGAAAGGCCAAAGCATGAAGGTCACACTTGTGCCTTAGGACTTCGATATTCTAGTTATTGGATTTGATCTAATTTTGTATTTGGATATCAAAACAATTGTAGTTTTACTCATTAACATTATTATGGTTTAGATTATGACATTTTGAGTTATGTTCTATTTTAGCATGTTGAAATCCGTGAATAAGTTAATTATTCTAAATGTCCGTAGTCGGTCAAATTTGTGGGAACAAGTATGAAAGTAACACTATTATGAACTTGGATTGGTGGATTTTCATAAGGTATGAATATAGAACAAGGATTGCTTCCAAGGTTCATAGATATTTGTGGGGTACAAATATTGGATTGACCCACTCTCAAATATTATCACTTGGAATCTTTGTGATTGATCACAAGTAAAATTTGAGTAAAAGGTGAATATCATAGTATCCTCCGACCTGAGATACATATTGGGTCTTGATTTTCACCAAATATTATACTTTGACTTAGTTTTTCGCTGTTGAGAAACATGACAGTACATAAGACTAGGCTCAGGTGTAGTACAAGGTGATTGTTAGAGACGTATGTAGTCAAGAAGGGATTTGTCCCTCTTATTTGTTGAGAGTGAGATGTCTAAGGCCTGCTAAGTTAAATCAACCGGGAATGATCACTCTATGCCTATGGATTTGACATGACATCTGTGACAAAGGGATAAATGATTAATTTACCTAAATCATTTCAAGTATGAGTCTTGAAGGGGATGATGTTTTTGAATGGCACTTCGTCATACGTATTAGGGGTAGTGAACTGTAGTTAGGCGGTATTCACTATTTGCATCAATCTTCTATGTATCTTGTGCAAGTGGGAGATTGTAGGACTCGGTCTGCCTGAGATACATACAATATTGATGTGGCTAGTGCGTTATGATCCAAGTCGGGTCATACCCAATAACAAGCTAGACGAACACCATAGATATTTGTTTAAATGATGAGATCATAGTAAATAAATATCATAGCTTGATTTTGGGAATTGGTTTCCTAAGCAATTGCACTTGAAAGAATAATAAATTTTATGGATAATTTATTTTAGAGAGATTAATTTTATTGTTATTTATTCGGTTAAGTAACATTTAAAAATATTTTTACAGGTACATGTTGCATCAACTTTATAACATGTATATTATGTTGCGTGTAACAAGTATAAGATGCATGTGATATTTTAACAAAATTTGAAATTAAAAACCCACGATGGGACCCACATGAGGCTGGCCACTTTAGGCCTCACCCAACCAAAACCCGTGCAATTTTGTCTTGGTTATTACATCCATCTAAGCACACAACTCTTCTCTCTCACTTAACTCTCTCTAAGCTTTCATCTTTGCAAGAACTCCTTCTTCCTTTTTCTCTCAATTTCGGCCATTAAGAGGACCAAGAAGAGAGGTCAAAATCAAGTCAAAATCCTAGCTACAAGGTGCTGGTTAGTGGCTTGAAGGGTATGCAAGCTTGAGGTATTCGTTTTTTGAAGGCTTCCATTCAAAGAGCATCATCTAACTTTATCTTCCTTCCTTTTAAAAGGTAGTAATGATAATAATCATTCTATGGTAGAAATGCTAATTTGCATGTTCTTGTTTTGAGTTTTGATAGCATGCATGTCCATATTTGGATCCGGGTTTGGGTTTTATCTTAAAATCGGTTTTAACATGAATAAACTAACAAGATTTAAAATTTTAATCCGCTGCGTTTTAACATATAATGAGTTATATGGACTTTGATAATCTTGTTAAAACCCATCATAAACATGGTAAATGTGTCAAGCATGATTATAAAATATTGACTTACTTATGTATTGGTTCATGTTACGCCCTGCTTGCGGTGCGCGCATATAATGTATATATGTGTGAACCCTCTGGTGGGCAAAAGTAAAATTGCACTCATTTTGACGTTATTTTACTAATCTCGTGAAAATAACGTTAAAAGTGGCGGAAGGTTAATCAGGCATCATGTGGTGGCGTTGATAGCCGAAAGACAAGGGCACATGCACCGATCAGCCGGTGTCCCGATGATTGAGTGCTATGTGCCTTATGTCCAAGGCTTGATGCAAAACTACTATCGAGCCGGGGGTCTCACCGGAAGCAGCCTCTCTATCCCTATGAGATAGAGGTAAGGCTGTCTACATCTTACCCTCCTCAGACCCTACCATAGCATTGCTATTGGTGGGATATACTGAGTACGATGATAATGATGATGATGATGATGTATTGGTTCATGTCTGAATACTTTCTTTGAAATTGCAAGTGTTTTCGAGTAAACTTCGTTTATCAAGCAAACTTCATGCTTAGAGCACACTTGTATATTAATACAATAGTTCAAGTGAAATCGAAGCATACTTGCATACTTCAAGTGCTTTCGAGCAAACTTTACTTTCCGAGTACACTTTATGCTTTGAGCACACTTGCATACTAAACCAATAGATCACGTACTCTCAAGCATACATTGTATTTTTGAAGTATTGTTGAGTAAACCTTGTTTCCGAGTATACTTGAATGTATATCTCTGAATAATGTTAACTCTTTGTTTTTCTATGTAGAATCGAGTAAACTATGTCATAATAAAGTATTCGAGTAAGGTTGACAATTTGAAATACTTCTAAGTTATTGTTTTGGGATCTTTGTTGATCTCGAGCAAAGTTGCCTATTTGACCAAATATACTTGATTATTTAAACTTGTGATTCATTTCTCGAGCAATATTGTATATTCAAGTAAGCTTCTTTCACTTTATTTACTTAGCTTATTTCTGATAATTTTTAAGTAATGAGCAATCTTATGGGTACGAGCAAACTTCTTCAAATATACTTTATCGAGCAAGCTTTGTGCTTAATATTTATAATCTGGGTTTTTTAAAATATCTATGTACTGAAGGACAAAATTCATTTAAAACTCACTTTCAAATGCACAAAGGTACACTATAAAAGAGGGACTTATAAACTTTCTCATTTTCACCTTTTCCCCCTGTCTTTCTCACATTATTATCCGTTTGCTCGTAGCCTAAGAATTCCAATCGTTGCACAAAATTCTTACCCATAATTTGTCATCCTTCTAATTCCGACTCAGTAAGCTTCAATTGAATGAATTCCGAAAATCATTATATGAGTTTAGGACTTCTATTATAAGTTTACTTACATCTCTATTTTTTGTGTAGGTTATCAATTTGTGAAAGAAGAGGTTCATAAAGATTATTCTTTTCAATTATTCTTCAAATTTAACTTTATGCATGATAAATTAATGAACTTTAACGACGTATTTTACTTTGAATGTATTTTTTGTTGGACTCGGTCTGCCCAAGAAACATATTATAATTGATGTGGCTAGTACGTTATGATCCAAGTCGGGTAATACCCAATAACAAGCTAGACAAACATCCACGATATTTATTTTAAGATATGATCTAACAAATAAATATTAACACTTACGATATTTAGAAAATGGGTTTATAAATATTTGCACTCGTGTAGTAAATAAACTATATGGATAATTTATATTTTGAGAAAATATATTTTATAATGTTATTTAAGTTGGTTAAATAACATGATGCATGTTACTTACATTTTATTATGTTACATTTTATAATATGTAACAAATTTTTCATAAGTAATAAAAATGAAAGGGTTTGAATATTTGAGAGGAAAATATATTTCCCTCTCATCTATTATTATATTGCTCTTTCAAGAACATGCACGTGTGGTCTATTTACTCTCTCATATACAGAAACGCAAGTAAACACTTTCGTTTTCTCCTAATTTTCGGCCAAGATAGAGGATGAACAAGGAAGGAGTGTCGAGTGTAAAATAGCAAATCAAGGGTGCTTTTGCTGGTGGCTTGTGGGTACACAAGCTTGAGGCTCTTCTCTCTTTGAAGAATAGCTATTCAAATCATCACCTCCTTCATTTTGTTGGACTCTTGAAGGTGTATTACCTAAGCACCCTATGGTTGTTTATATTGGTAAGCATGGAGTTTCGTATATGGATCCGGGTCTTGGGTTTTTATATATAAAATCGGTTTTATATTAATCTAATTAACAAGATTTAAAACTTATTTAACCGCCACTTTTTCATATGAATGTGTTTATATGACTTTGATATTTTTGCTAAACCCAACAATGGCATCAAAGCCTCTTAAACGGATACATGCTTCTGTAGATCTAAAAATTTTCGGGTTTTACATTGTGGTTCACCATATGGTCGAAAGTTTTGAGATTTTGGTTACCACTTGGTTTTTCAAGATTATACTTTAAATGCATGTGGTAATCTTGAAGAATTAAGTCATATGGATGATTAATTATTTTGTTTGGACAAAACCCAAGGCTTTCGGTTTGCTTAATCTTGGCCGAAAGTTTTATGGGTAAAAGGGGAACCATTTTGGTCTTCTAAGACCTTGCATATTTGGATGTGCATTTGAATGTTCATAACCTAGCCATGATCTTGTGTTTGGATGTGTAACAATTCCGGCAAATTCAGGTATACCCTAGCCGGAATATACTATTTACGTGTTATTTAATACTGAATATATGAATTATAATGTGATTATACGGGTAAATATGATTCTCAGTACGAATTATACTCAAATGTACAACTAGTCGTATCGGAATTACGATTAATCGATGAACGGTTATTGAAACCCGAACGAATCGGGAATTACATTATAGACGAAATATATAATGTTTAGTAAAGTTTACGAAGTATTAAATCTTCGGGATGAGTGAATTATAGCAGAGAAAAAGGATTTCGATTTAATGGTACGTCGGTACGTTAAACGAAACCTTTAATATCAAACCAAGCAAGAGACGATCGATCAAGCCGAAAAAGATGCACAATTACCGACAATATGATGTGTTGAGTCAATAAACGTCATGGTTTAAGTTTTTAAAGTTTTTAAATCAGTTTTATATAAATTTCATTTTTAAGCCGAAAAACGACCGTTTTGGCCTCTTTTTGAGCGGAATTAAACGTTTAACCGAAAAACGAACTGAACCAGATTATCCACAACATTATCCGGATTACACAATCCGAATGTGTGGCCAATATTTGAGATGTGGGCCCCACCCCACACCCTATCTTGGACCGATCGGTCCACTTGTTCCCATAAACATTTCATTTTTATTTTTCTATCACCATATTCTCAAAACTCTCTCAACCCTTCACTCATTCAAACAAAAACCTTGGAGTTTTAAGAAGATTCATAAGGTATAAACATATTGTTATGGTTTAATCTTGGTTTTAATTCCATAATCTTGAGAAAATGAGGTTTCAAATGAAAAATGGGTGAAAACCCGAGATGAAACCGATTCTCGTGTGAACAAGAGATGTATACAAGTTATACAAAGGATCTTGGTCCAAGAAAGTAGTTAAAAGAGTCAAAAACGAATTTTTACGGTCAAAATCTTTGTTTTGATGTTTTAATCGAAACCATGAAAGAAATGGCTTGATTGTGGGTATAACTTGCTTGTGTGGTGTTGTTGTGCTTGTAAGTGTTGTATCTAGTGGCTAGCAAAGGCTAGAAACCAAGATCTTTGCGATCTAACGCTAGAAAACACAAGGTAGTTCGGTTTTCGTATGATTTAGATAATTTGGACAGATTGTGATAGACTTAGAGTTGAGTCACGAAATTTCACAGAGATGATCTACACATGAAAATATGAGATCTGTGAAGTTTTGGTAATTTTTGGATAAATGATGAATATTTGGTGAATTTAATGCTCGGTTTTGGCCAAAAATGGTGAAAAATAGCTAAACATCATGAAAAATTCTGGAAAATTTAAGATAAAGTTTTTATAACATATAAAAGTCACACACAAAATTTCAGGTTCATTGGAGAAGTCTAAGTAGGCTTTTCGGTAAAACGAGTTCTAGGGATTTCTAGCTCGGTTTTGGTAAAAATGGCAAGAAAAATGAGTTTTTGGTTCTGGAAAAATTACAGGGAACTATGTGGCTGACAGGGGTCATCCCATAAAAATTTTGGATTTTTCGAAGGTCGTTTGGTATTTTCGACATATTTGGTGTTTAAATGACGTTTAAAAATGGTTAAATAAATTTTAGATATAAAAATTAATTCTGGAAAAATTTTATAAAATTCCTTACTGTCAAAATATGGTTTGTACAAAATTTCAAGGTCCGAGACTAAACGGATATTTATTTGTGCTAAATGGAACTTAAAAACAAACGTTTAAAGCTTAAAACGAGTAAACCGGCGAAGTTCGCCTAAGCGAGCTGACTGGTGTTTGAAAACCTTAAAAATGGAAGATTTTTATGAAACTAAGTTAATCAACTAAAAATAAATCATCCGAAAATAATTCGGATGATTTGGGTAATTTTACCCGACTTAAACGTTTCCGGTGTATTAAAGGCGGAAACGGGCCCCGCGGCCAAACGGGGTGTCTAACCGAGCTCTAATTTCACCACTTTAATGAAAATATCAATAACAACTATTTTCGGGTCGTGTGTGGTCAAACTCATTTTTGAAAACATAAAGACGGATAACCGTGCTAGGCACGCAAAACTAGAAAACAAACTAATGGTAGTTTTGACTAAGGAACTCTAAGTGATATCACAATCTAAGTCCTGAGAAGTGTATCGGGGTTAACATGGTCCCCAGATCGTGTACGGTACTGGGTTAACAGTGTCCCCGGACGTACCGGTTAACACGAATTTAAGATATTGATAGAAATTGTGTAGTAACGATTTGGGGATCGTATTACAGATTTGTACCAGTAGCCGTGCACCGTAGTACATCTTTGCTCACAAGAAGGTGAGTTTTCACGAGCCCCTTTTTACTGAACTGTTTTAAATATTTTCCCGGGGCGGAAACATGTTTCTATTAAAGTGTTTAAGTACATGCTAATCGCATGGAAATGAATGTATTCATTTAATGTTTATTGTACGGGAATCGTACGGTAATGTATTAAGATGGTAATTGTCTGAGTTGTTAGTCTTGTAAGGCCCGAAACAGTGTTCTGGGTTAACCGTGCCCCCAGAGGTTATTAAATGTGTTTCTGGGTTAACCGTGTCCCCAGAGGTTATTAAATGTGTTTCTGGGTTAACCGTGTCCCCAGAGGTTATTAAATGTGTTGCTGGGTTAACAGTGTTCCCAGAAGTTATTAGAGGAGTTTCTGGGTTAATAGGGGTTTCATTTGTGAGCTCAGCATAATTTCATCGTTAATATACGATTTTTATACTGATTTGACATGGTTTATTTAAACTAGTGAAACTCACAAACTATTCGTAGTTGACCCGTTTCTTTACATGCTTTCTAGGTACCCCCAAACTGGAGTAAGTGCTATATGCTTGTTGATGCGTGTTTTGTGGATGCATAGGGATCATTTTGTATTATATATGTTAATGTAATGTTGGTAAAACACATGTGTTAACACCTAGACGGTAATGGAACAATGTAATACGTTTAAATTAATGTAGTGGTGTTTTCTTTATAAGCAATGATGTTGATATCAGATGTGTCTGTTGCATCCCGTGTACGTTTCCGCTGCGGCTACGGGGTGTTACAGGATGTTTATTTGTGTTGCGATTTATTTGATTTTTCAATATGGCTATATTATTCATTTATTTGGGTTTGTAATCTATTTATTTATTTCATATTGGTTTGTAATATTAATTAGATTATTTGTATTCCTTTTGTCAGAGAAAAATATATTAGGATATATTTTTTGTAAAAGAAGAAGCAACGAAGTTATGGTTTTGGTTTTGGGCCTAAATGGACCTCATAGTCCAAGATGTGATTTTAGCCAATGGCCAAAACCCAAACATAGAGGCCCAAGAAAGCTAGGAGCTGAAGTTGAAGCACAAAAGGAAGCCCAAATATAGTAGAAGAGTCACAAGAAAAGGTGGACACTTGAGGCATTTGGATGTGAGGTTAAGTGAGAGTTCACCGACATATGCATTGTGTCCTTCTCGTCCCTTAGGAGAGACCTTTTGACACACTTGTTTCGGTCAACAAGTGTTGTCAAGCTTAGGTGGCTATGGTTATGAACTCGTGGTTGTTTTATTTACGCTTGCTTGGTTGATTTATATTTTTTTTAATCATATTTGGATATGGATAGTTAACAACTTAATATCAACAACTTGCATAAAATTGGTTCCTTAGAAATCATTAGCTAATAAAATTTGTTTTATTAAAGGTTTTAATGATTTCACAATAAAATGAGTTTTATTAAAGGAACTTTGAAATTTGGCTTTCAAACAAAGTACCATACATTTGAATGCATGCAAATGCAAGGTACATAAAATGTTTTCCAATCTTAAATTTAGAAAACTTAAATCCCTTTTAAAACATGTTTAACACCTTCCTTTTATACAACACTCGAATCACCTAGGAACTCGATATGGGATAAAGTTCACCTAACTACATTGGAGAGAACATATGAGTTTGATATGGGTTTGCCATATTTGTAGGATAAAGGTCACCTAACCACTTGTATATGCAAATTCACACGTGTATGTAAGTAGGACGACTTGATTTGGAAACCATGTGAATAGGGTCACCGAAGCATGGCATACAATGGTATTAATGGGATTTAACATGCCAGCTAAACAGAAGATGTTTAATCGATCCCATAAAACTATATGTTGCAAAGGGTTGCAATCGTTAAACGTTGACTACCTTGTTAATTCAATAGTAGGATAAAGGTTACCTAACTGCTATGTTGTTGTATCGTTGGGTTCTAGTTATTAATAATTAATTGTCTTGGAGTCATAAAGTGTATTGGCGATTAAAATTAAGTTAATGATATCGAAAATACTTAAATTGAGCTTTGTTAAATTATGTAGATAGCTGCAATCAACAATCCACACCCACCCGTGCATAACCTATTGAATGGAGAAGAAGCTAAAGGTTAGCTCGGAGAATTCGTGCGTTGGTTGTGGTCAGGTAGGACATTGGATGAGGAAATATCCAACTTATCTCAAGGATTTGAAAGACAAGAGGAATGCAGGGAAAACCTCGGGTACAACTTTCATGATCCATATTGATGTTAATGTTATTTCTTCTAACACATGGGTATTGGATACTGGTTGTGGAACTCATATATGCAATTTGTTGCAGGAGTTCAAAAGAAATAAGCATTTCAAGTAAGGAGATACAAGTCTCTTCATGGGCAACGGAGCAAAAGATGATGTCGAAGCCCAAGGAGACTACATTTTGAAGCTTCCAAATGGTTTGAAAGTTGTTTGAAATATATTTTACATGCTCTAAGTTTTACTAGGAATATTATCTTCGTTTCTCTTTTAAGACAATATGGTTTTGATTTGAAGTTTGTGGACAATGGTATAGTGTTTTCATGAATGATGCCTTTTATTTTAAAGCAATGCCGTCTAATGGCATTTATGAATTAGTTCATGATAACACATCCTTTGATAACAAGTTGTACCAATCAAGCACCAAGAAACTAAAAATGGATTTGTGTAAAACTTATCATTGGCATTGTCGCATTGGTGACATAAACAAAGTTCGCATACATACACTTCAAAAGAATGGTACTTTGGAATCAAATGATGATTCATTTGATAAGTGTGAATCTTGTTTACAAGGAAAGATGAGCAAGGAACCCTTTAGTGGAACTAATGGGAAAAAGAGTTATTAGGTATCATACATTCGGATGTATGTGGTCCTTTTAAGGCAATGACAAGGAATAGTGAAAGATACTTCATTATCTTTATAAATGATTATAGTCATTATGGGTATGTGTACTTGTTAAGACACAAAGATGAAGCCTTTGAAATGATCAAAGTCTTTCAAAATGAAGTCAAAAATCAACTCAATAAAACCATCAAAGTACTTTGTTCGGATAGAGGAGGTAAATACCTTAGTGATTCTTTTCAAGATCATCTTAGGAGTTTTGGGATCATCTCACAACTCACTTCACCCTTCCACCATAACGTAATGGTATGTCCGAAAGGAGGAATTGAACTCTATTGGATATGATTCGATCTATGATGGCTAGAAGCACATTGCCTCTATCATTTGGGGTTTCCCATTGCTCTCCGCAACCCGTATTCTAAATTTGACCCCAACCAAGAAAGTGGACAAGGCACCTTTTGAAATATGGCATGGAAGGTTCCATCTTTATCATATTTAAATGTATGGGGTTGTGAGGCTTATGCTAAGCACAACACCCAAAACAAACTTGAGAGCCGATCCACTAAGTGTATCTTTGTACGATATCCCAAAAACTCTGGGATATTAATTCTACAACCCAACCGAGCAAAAGGTGTTTATTGCTCGAAAGGTCGAGTTCTTGGAAACTAAGTTTTTAATGGAAGGAACATGTAGAACCGTGGAACTCCAGGAGGATCTAGAACCACAAGCTGATACACGTTTAGTTGATACTAGCAATAAACAAGAGGTTGTTGAGAATGATTAAATGGTTGATCAAGACACACAAAACGTTTGAAAATCTGGTTGAATTAGTAATCCACCCGGAAGATATGGATTTTTCATGAATGGATGCTATGTGGTAGATTCGGATGAATCCTCCACATACCATGATGCAATGTCACAATCTGATTGTAATAAATGGCTGGAAGCCATGAACGTTGAGATGCAATCCATGCATGACAACCAAGTATGTGATATGGTTGTACCACCTCTTAACTCCAAACTGGTTGGAAGTAAGTGGGTTTTCAAGAAGAAAACCGATATGCATGGAAACTTGGATACTTATAAAGCAAGACTTTTAGCAAAAGGTTTTACTCAAACTCAATGGGTTGATTATGATGAGACCTTTTCGCCGGAGGTAAGGCTAAAGTCTTTTTGGATATTATTCGCCATAGCCACTTATTATGACTATGAGATTTGGCAAATGGATGTCAAAACCGCTTTTCTAAATAGACGTCTTGAGGAAGATGCCTATATGGTTCAGCTCGAAGTTTTTGTTGATCCACAACATCCTAATAAAGTGTGAAAGTTAAAGAAATTAATCTATAGATTGAAACAAGCATTTTGAAGTTGGAATTACCATTTAGATGAAGAGATTAAGAAATTTGGAATCATCAAGAACGATGATGAGGCTTGTGTGTATAAGAAAGCTAGTGGGAGCATCATTACTTTCTTAGTATGTACGTTGATGACACACTACTATTTGGAAAACACATTCAAACCGTGGAAGGTGTAAAATCCTGGCTTGGGAGTTTTTTTTCAATCAAGGATCTTGGTGAAGCCGCTTATATTTTGGGAATAAACATCTATAGGGATAGATCAAGGCGGTTGATAGGATTAAACCAAAGTGTATACATCGATAAAAATATTGAAAATGTTCAAGATGAAAAACTCTAAGAATGGTGGTACCTATTTAAAGAGGAACCGTATTAAGTGCGACTCAATGTCCAAGCTTAAAGAATGAGCAAGAGAAAATGAAAAGACTCCCATACGCTTCAGCTATAGGATCCATCATGTATGAAATGATATACACTAGACCGGATATGTCATGCGCTTTAATCATGACAAGTAGACTCCAACAAAATCCAGGAAGTAGCCATTGGATGGCTGTCAAGAGTATATTGAAATACCTTAGAAGGACTAAGGAAATGTTTCTAATATACGATTCTGGTGAGGAGGAGCTCATTGTAAAGGGTAACACGGATGCGAGTTTCCAAACTGATCAAGACGATTCTCGATCACAATCGGGATATGTTTTCGTTATGAATAGTGGGGCAGTCTCTTTGAAGAGTGCAAAACAAGATATGGTAGCATTGTCCACCACCGAATGTGAATACATCGCCGCCTCCTTGGCAGCTCAAGAAGCTGCTTGGATAAGGAAGTTCATTGCCGACCTAGGGGTAGTCCATACCATTCAGGACCCTTTATATATATTTTGTGACAACGAGGGTGCGATTGCTCAAATAAAGGAGCCCCGTGCACATCAAAAGTCGAGGAACATTGATAGGAGATTCAAGTGCATAAGGGATAAAGTTGAAAAAGGAAAGATATGTATTCGCAAAGTTCACACCGATCAATACATTGAGGATCCACTCACGAAGCTCCTTGAAAGGCCGAAGCAAGGAAATGTTTCTAATATTCTAGTGATTGGATTTGATCTACTTTGTATTTGGATATCGGAAAAATTGTTATTTTGACTCATTCATATTATTATAGTTTATGATTGTGACATTTGAGTTATGTTACATTTTAGCATGTTTAAATACGTGAATAAGTAACTTATTCTAAATGCCCATAGTCGTTCATATTTGTGGGAACAAGTATGAAGGTAAGACTACTATAAATTTGGATTGGTGGATATTCATAAGGTATGAATATAGTGCAATGGTTGATGCCAAGGTTCATAGATATTTATAGATATACATATTGGACTGACCCGCCCTCAAATATTACTACATGGAATCCTTGTGACTGATCATAAGTAAATTTGAGTAAAGGCGAATTTCATAGTATCCTCCGACCTGAGATAAATATTGGGTCTTGATATTCACCAAATATTATGCTTTGACTTAATTCTTTGCTGCTCTGAAACATGACGGTACATAAGTCTAAGATCAGGTGTAGTACAAGGTGATTGTGAGAGACGTATGTAGTCAAAAGGGGATTTGTCTCTATCTTTGTTGAGAGTAAGATGCCTAAGGCCTGCTAAGTTAAATCAACAGAGAATGATCACTCTGTTGTCTCTGGATTTGACATGACATCTGAGGCAAAAGGATAAATAATAGATTCACCTAAATCATTTCCAAGTAAGAGACTTGAAGGGGATGATGTTATTGAATGGCACTTCTTCATACATATTAGGGGTCATAAACCGTTGTTAGGCGTTATTTGCTACTTGCATCAATATTCTATATATCCTGTGCAAGTGGGAGATTGCTGGACTCGGTCTGCCCAGGACACATATTAGAGTTGATGTGGCTAGTATATTATGATCCAAGTCGGGTCATACCCAATAAAAAGCTAGACAACGCCCAAGTTATTTATTTTAAGATATGATCTAACAAATATATATTAACACTTACGATATTTAGAAAATGGGTTTCTAAATATTTGCACTTGACTTGTGTAGTAAATAAATTATATGGATAATTTATATTTTGAGAGAATATATTTTATAATGTTATTTAAGTTGGTTAAATAACATGATGCATGTTACTTACATTATGTTATGTTTTATTTTATAATATGTAATTTACATAACATAAGTAATAAAAATGAATGATTTGAATATTTGGGAGGGAAATATCTTTCTCTCTCGTCTGTTTATTATATTGCTCTTTCAAGAACATGAATGTGTGGTCATTGGCCAAGTTAGTGGTGCATTGGTTGCATCTTTTCTCTCTCCCTCATATACACAAAAGCACGTAAACTCTTCCTTTCTCTCCTAATTTTCAGCCAAGATAGAGGAGGAACAAGGAAGGAGTGTCAAGTGTAAAATCCTAGCAAATCAATGGTGCTTTTGTTGGTGGCTTGTGGGTATACAAGCTTGAGGCTCTTCTCTCTTTGAAGACTAGATATCCAAATCATCACCTCCTTCATTTTCTTGGACTCTTGAAGGTATATTACATAAACACCCTATGGTTGTTATATTGGTAAGCATGTAGTTTCGTATATGGATCCGGGGCTTGGGTTTATATATATAAAATTGATTTTATGTTAATCTAATTAACAAGATTTAAAACTTATTTATCCGCTGCGTTTTTCATATAAATAGGTTTATATGACTTTGATAATATTGTTAAACCCAACATTTTTATCTGTGTTTGTGCAGAAACATGGTATACCCATTTAAATCGAAGCACAATATGTGCGCCTTTCTCCAGATCACAGAGGAGAAGAGGCCGGTGGAGCTGATGATAAGGTGGCTCATTCGCTCTAACATTCGATTTGCCCTAACCGAAAGCCCAATGATTTACAAAAATCATCATCTCGATTTCTGGAGAACTACACAACTTGAAGATGATATAAATGGGCGAAGAAATGAAGCCACAGTGGCTGGACATGAAGTGGAAATTAATAAGAATTTAATAAGGGAAAGCCTACAATTAAATGACAATCTGGATATCCAACTATCGTATTCTACCTAGCGATTGTTGTGGATATTCCAAGAAACAATGGTTTATCAAGGGAATGTGCACGATGGAGAATTCTTAAAAGGAATGTTTTGTGTGTTATACCGTTTTCTGATTCATCACATAGTTCAAGGATTTACACCAAGAAGGGGTACTTGGACCCAAATGAGCATGGAAATATCTATAGCCACAGTTTTTGCTGTTTACGATAGGCCGTTTATTTTTTAAAGAATAATCTTTGAAGGCCTGGTGGTGAATCTGAGGAAACAGGAGAAGGATAGATTCCTTATGTATCAGATATTCCTGCAGATAATTTTTAATATGTTGTGTCCAGATCCTCCAACATCTGGTATTACCCATGTACTCCAAGACCCAAATTTTTTTAGAAGAATTAATAGGTTGAGACCAACTAGCCATTTCAATCTGAAGGTAGAATATGATATTCTTCCATGGCTAGTTGGCCAAGAGTGACTAGTGATGAGGAAAGTAGTGAAAGTGATGATGATGGTGATGACATGTTGGATTCTAATGATGAGAATGATGATGGAGGAGATGAGCTTGTTGTCGAGCAAAATGCTAAAAGAGAGGAGGATATTGAACATTTTGATGATGTTGTGAATGCAATTGTGAATGAGATTGAAACACAAGCTGAGGGGGAGACATAAAATAATGAAACTCAAGATGACTTGATCTTGGACAACATTGGTTTAACACCACTTACATCACCACAAACCCAATCACTACCTCAAGAACATACCCACAAGCCATATATACCTTCTCCACCTCACCATGACCAAATATATGAACCATACATTCCATCACCATCTACTTCCCCACCAACCCAACTCCAAACCTAAAAGCCAAGACCAACCTGAACCTAAACCCTACATACCATAATACATTCCATCATATCTCATAACCCATCCTTTACAAAGCTCAAGTGAAAACATCTTTGAAAGCCCAACTGACCCCACTTAACCAACCTAATCACCTGATCCATTTCCCTTTTCCCATATTAAACTCCTTATCCGCTGATGAAAGAATGAGAGTTCTTGATAGACACATGAATGATTTAATTCAAAATGTTGATCTAAGAAAGGAAAATGAAGAATTAAAACAAAGAAACACAGAGCTGGAATCTCAACTGGAGCAAGCTCTCTTAAAAATTCAAGCCCCGGTGGCTGAGGTTGAGAAGAGCTCAGATGCACCAAAATTTTTAAAGAATAATCTTTGAAGGCCTAGTGGTGAATATGAGGAAACAAGAGAAGGATAGATTCCTTATGTATCAGATATTCCTGCAGATAATTTTTAATATGTTGTGTCCAGATCCTCCAACATCTGGTATTACCCATGTACTCCAAGACTCGAATTTTTTTAGAAGAATTAATAGGTTGGGACCAACTAGCCATTTCAATCTGAAGGTAGAATATGATATTCTTCCATGGCTAGTTGACCAAGAGTGACTAGTGATAAGGAAAGTAGTGAAGGTGAGGATGATGATGACATGTTGGATTCTGATGATGAGAATGATGATGGAGGAGATGAGCTTGTTGTTGAGCAAAATGCTAAAAGAGAGGAGGATATTGAACATTTTGATGATGTTGTGAATGCAATTGTGAATGAGATTGTAACACAAGCTGAGGGGGAGACATAAAATAATGAAACTCAAGATGACTTGATCTTGGACAACATTGGTTTAACACCACCTACATCACCACAAACCCAATCACTACCTCAAGAACATACCCACAAGCAATATATACCTTCTCCACCTCACCATGACCAAATATATGAACCATACATTCCATCACCATCTACTTCCCCACCAACCCAACTCCAAACCTAAAAGCCAAGACCAACCTGAACCTAAACCCTACATACCATAATACATTCCATCATATCTCATAACCCATCCTTTACAAAGCTCAAGTGAAAACATCTTTGAAAGACCAACTTACACCACTTAACCAACCTAATCACCTGATCCATTTCCCTTTTCCCATAATAAACTCCTTATCCGCTGATGAAAGAATGAGAGTTCTTGATAGACACATGAATGATTTAATTCAAAATGTTGATCTAAGAAAGGAAAATGAAGAATTAAAACAAAGAAACACAAAGCTAGAATCTCAACTGGAGCAGGCTCTCTTAAAAATTTAAGCCCCGGTGGCTGAGGTTGAGAAGAGCTCAGATGCACCAAAACAGGGGGAATTTACATGTTTCTAGTGTTGATGCTAATGATGTGTTAAAAACCCTGGAAGATATGTATGAGTGTGAGGATGAGAAGGAAAGGCATGAAGAAGGATATGAAGCTGATGTGTCAGAAGATGTTGGTCAAGAATATAATGTTGATTAAATTGAAATGAATGATGATGTTGTGGTGGATGTAAATGAGCATGAGACTTAAGTTGATATGAATATGCGGAGAATGAGGTGAATATCAATGATGAGCATGAGGGTAATATTGACATAGTTGTGGAAAGTATTGTTTAGAATGTGATTGAAGAAGGGATAGCTGATGATGCAACAAAAACTGGAGACAACAATGATAAAAACCAAGATGATTTGGATCTGGATATACTATATGGAGACTTTGAAAATGTTGAATCATTTATTGTGGTTGAAAAGGAAAAGGAGGTTGATGATGATCTGAATGACTTATTTAAAGAAATTGAGGACTTCCTAGATAACTTCCCACCCACAGTGGTGAGAGAAGTAGGCCCATCTAGAGTAGAGAACATTGAAGATGAAAGGATGAGTACTATTTGTTGATGAATTGGTTGAAATAGGGATTAAAATACATGAGAAGATTGTGAGAGAATGGATGCAAATGGAAATGATTAATATATTTTTGACTGATAAAGAGTTTGAAGAACAAAGAATCTTAATGGAAGAATTTGAGATGCAAAGGAAATTGAATGAAGATATGGGGGAAATTGATCAAGAAGTTATTGAAGGGTTGTTGAGACTGCAGCAAGCAGAAGATGCTGACAATGCACTTGCTATTGTAATTTATCAATTCCAACTACCCAAAACCCCTGAGCCTAATTTAAATATTCCCACTGCTGAACCTGTAACTGAAAATTCTGATAAGCAGTTGTTGACTAACCTTGATGGAAAAACTATTCAAGAAGAATTGGTGAAGAAAGCTAATGAAATATTGAATCAAAGAATAATTGAAGAAATAAAGAAGGATGAGAAGAGTTAGCCAACTGACCTGTTGAGATATATGAGGAAAAGAAAAAGGTTTGGAGTGACTAAAAATCCCAAATAGGCATTACCTAAGAAGAAGAAAGGGGCAATCAATGAAGTACCTTTGCAAGTGCTGAAAACTGATGATTATGTGAATGAGCCACAGATTGATGACCTAAATGATTTAATTGATGCTGAGGTTGATGAGGAAGATGAAAACAAAAAAGAAGCTCATGATTCTCCTCATGTGGACTTAACTGATATTCAAATGGAGAACATCCAAGCCAAACTTGAGATGGAAGATCCTAGGGTTATCCATTTGATGGGACATGGCTTTGAGTTTGAGAAATTGGTAGAGATGACTGAAGAGGAGTTGGACTTCCAATTTGAAAAGAAGAGAGAGGAGGTTAGAAAAATGAGGGAGAAGAGAAGCAAATTTATATAACATTACCTAAAATACCTCAGGCTCCATAATTTCTCTTAGAAACAACAAATTCATATGAGCTATGAAGATCTGGAGAACATGTACAACTCCTCAAAAGAAAGAATTTAAGAAGAAGAGAAGGAGACAAGAAAAAGAAAATTTGCTGATGATAAAAAACTAACTAAACAAATATATAGCAGATATTGAGGAAAGTGTGGGTTCCTAATTGATCATGGATTAAATTATGAACTTGTTGATGCCATGAGCAGAAGGGAAGTAGAAGAACAATTTAAAAAACTTTAACTGAAAATACAAGCAGAAACTGATGTTATAGAGCAACTAAAACAGAGGTGGTTGGCTGAGGAAAGAAAAAGAGACTATCACAAGAAAGAATTGTAGCACATATGTTCACTTTTTATTTAAAATAAAATTAATATAACAATACTCTCGTTATATAAGGCAAATACCGTATACAAAAGCGAAAAAGAAATAAATATAAAGTACAACTTATATAAATATTGTAAGGCCCTGAACCCGGTAGCCCTACTTTAGCGTCGGATTTACTCATAAACACAGTTCTTACAAATCAAAGTTAATTAAAACCTTCGCGGAATATAAAAACTTTCATAAAACATTACAGCTATCCAAAACTTGCCTTAATTAATCATTCTTGTCTTTCAAAATAAACGTCAATTAAAATTTAAAACATCTTGAGTCTTCAGATGCCAGTCTCCTATTCGCCCACCATGTGCCCGCTCAAGCTAGCTGTCTCAATCTACTCACCTGCGCGCATACTAAAAGTCAGCTACGCTGAGTGAGTTCTAGTTAATCGGACGCCATATAATACATACACATACATACATATCCGAAGATACATATCCATACTTAATCCATTACCCTACTACCATACATGCGTACATATCTACAATCACTAACCTCATTCTACCGAGAGTACGTTCATAGTCCGCCGTCTATACCTGTACTCAAGATCATGAACACGTAAAAGGTCCGCAGTCCTTAACTATGTTCACCAGTTATGGTACGTGCAAGGCCCGCAGTCCTTCCCTGTACCATCCTATATTGACAACACGTACAAGGTCCTCAGTCCTTCCCTATGTTGCAACCTAACCCATAGCACGTGCAAAGTCCGCAGTCTTCCCCTATCCTACCAGAACACAAGTATAACACGTATAAGGTCCACAGTCCTTTCCTGTGCTGACGCCTATCTATAATACGTATAAGGTCCGCAGTCCTCATCTACGTTGGGGTCTATATCCTATAACACGTATAAGGCCCACCGTCCCTATCTACGTTTACATCTATCATCTACATCACGTATAAGGCCCGCAGTCCTTAACTACGCCATCACCTGCCAAGTCTATGTCCAACATAAGTTAGAGGGATTCGCCATCCTAACTTACTATGTCGAACGTAGGACTCACATACCATTAGTGTACCTGTATACACATACTTCACATATACAATAATTACATTATAGCATAAGAACACTATAGGCGTTCTTTACATCATTCATTTAACAACCATACCCCTTGTCGATACGTGCAATATCCGAAGATCGTTCACGCCCCGTCAAGTGTTCATTTGTAATGTTCTTACATCTTCGATATATAATATTCGTACCTATATTTTTAACCTGACAGTACGCGCAATATCCGAAGATCGTTCGCGTACCGACTTATCACTTAGGATAAATGTATTAATAACACATTGAGTATGCACACAGCCCCGAAAACATAACAAGGAATGGGGCTAGAAACTCACCTGAATCCTGTTACGCTCTCCGTTAATCGTTATTCCCTTCTTGAGTTGTGCATGGCTAACTGTATAATATTTACATGTATCAATTAACTACTACTACTCATGTTGTTTTTCTATCTTTGTATAACCCACAATGAACGGGGGTCCGGGGGCAGCGTCCCTTGCAGCGGGGTTCTAGGGGCGGCATCCCCTAGCAGGGTCCAAGGGGCAGAGCCCCTGGCTGTCTAAACACATTTTTCATTAGTTTTTTAAGTTATTTTCCAATTTGCTAACTCCAGTGAACTTATCATTAAGCGAACTTAACAATAAGCGAACTTAACATTAAGCGAACTTACTGTAAGCGAACTTAGTGTTAAGCGAACTTAACATTAAGCGAACTTACTGTACGCGAACTTAGTGTTAAGTGAACTTAACATTAAGCGAACTTATCACCAGGCGAAGTTAGTTGCAGGCGAAGTTACCTTGGCGAACTTGGCTGCAAGCGAACTTAAATTGGGTTAAGGCGAAGTTATCTTGGCGAACTTGGCTGCAGGCGAAGTTTCCCAGCAGCGGCTACTGTTCGTCCTTAACCCCCATAATCATCTTCATTTTAACATGTAACCCCTTGAAATGATATTAACCAACCCCGTGAACATTTCCATGATCGATATCGGGGAAAACTCGGCCCGGAAAAGTATAAAGTTTGGACCTTTAAGCTAAAAACGTTCAACACAAGATCTAAGGTTTTCTTTAAACGAACCGTACATGTTTATAGGTTCGTTAGGTTTGTTTTAACGTCAATTTTGCAACTTTAATACTCTTTTATACCCGATCTTTGCTAGGTTCGAGTTTCACGGATAACCGTTCATAAAAATGTAAACTTTAAGGATAAAGGACATACCTTTACGTGTTTTTAAGGTTACGGTTAGCTTGGTGACGAACTAAAATCTTGTATCTTGCTTTCACGCTCAAGATCTATTAAGTTATAGGCTCGGTTTGGTCTCGGATTGCTCCTTAGCTCGCGGCCGTATATGGTGTAGGAAGTATGTGTGTGTTTTTGAGTGTGTAGAGATTAGGATGGATAAGATGGATGGAATGGAAAGGATTAGGGTCTAAGGGGGTACTTATACTCCCTTAAGCCCATGGGCTCAAAGCCCATCTTTCTTTCTTTGGTCCATAATTAATTCCCCTTAATTAGCCTACTTATCCTTTATATTTATTATTCTTATTATCCACTAACTCAATTATTTCACCTGACGCAAATTATATATATAATATTATTTTAGAAATTTCGGGATGTTACAAATATGAATATTCAAGCCGACGTCTTTGGTAAAAGATTTAACATAAACTTATTGACTTGAGTCACCTACCCATTGAATATCTTCACCGTTTTTTTGATTTTGAACTCTCTGGTTCTTCTTCATTGGCAGTTGACGGAGGATATTATCTATCTCATTGAATAATTCTTCTAATTCTTCATCAACAACCCCCTCGTTTATATTCTTAGTCTCAAACGACTTAAGTGATTCATCCACATCCTCCATCACTTCAATTTCATTCATATCCACATCACTAACAACATCTTCCATCACATCCTTATCACTTATTCATACTCAGCACCATTCAGATTCAGAGGATTATCTCCCCGTTTTGATGCATCCGAGGTCTTCTCAACATCAAGTATTCGTGTCTTCATGGTTCGAACCTCTTTAATTTCCTTCTTCGAAGTTTCTTCCAACTCTTTGTTCTTGAACTTCAAGGTATAATTCTCAATTGTTAGACTAATTCTTTGTTACTAGGTCAGCATACACTTAAAATCTAGGTATAGATTTTCTTGAGTAGTGGAAAGTTATGTGGTAGATGGTTCAGGTTAACGGGTTGGGGTTTGGTGAAAGGTTTCATGAATTGGTGATTGGGATGGGTAGACATGTGTAGCTTCATGGTTAGTCAATTGTAAAGGTGAAAAATAATCAGAAGGTTCATGAGCAAGGATTCAGATTGGAATAGGGTAGGTGATGTAGGTTAGTTAATGGGTTCCGAAATAATGGTTTCATGGATTGGAGAATGGGGTAGAGATGGGATTAGTGGTGATTGTGGTGGTATATGGTTAGGAGATACATGTGGAGAATTAATGTGTACTTTTTCAATAACTTGTTGCTTAATAACTGCAACATCAACATGCTCATCCTGAAAATGCTTAACACCAATATTCACATCATCATTATGTCCAACCATATCAACATCAGGAGAATAAAAATTACCATCACTATCATTAGACTCATCACTGTTGTCACTCTTCTTAATATCCTCCTCAACTTTAGGCTAAGGTGACTCAGGCACCTCCATGATATTTAAATGTTCATTTAAGAGCCATGGTAAAATCTCAAACTCAACTTCTGGATTGTTGTTAGTGCATGCTTCTTTATTTGTTTAAAAACATTTGGATGCTTTATCCTTTATAACATCACATGTCCTTGCTAGATTGTTGGGATGAGAAAAGACCTAAGGAAGATTGGAATCTTCTCAACCTCCCTGAAAATGGCTAAGTATGGAAACCGAGCAAAGTCAGGCCTCCCAACAAGCTTATACTATGTCTAGAAAGGTATTTTGCTATCCCAGCAAATTTATCTTCTGGAATTCATCTTATGTGATAGAACGAGCAAGGTTCAATTTGTCTAGCAAGGTTGTTCTTCAAAGTCAATCAATGTTTGTTTCATAGTAAACTCTTAACTAAACCAAGCTAAAACCAACTCCTTTGGAGGATCTAGCAAGGTTTATTCATTATAAACTGTAGTCCCAGCTAGCATGAAGGAAGTTGATAAAGAAATTACTTAAGGACTTCTAACGAGCAAGGCTCAACTCAGAGCATGCTACAGTGTTACCAGCACACTTGGGTTTGTTCAATTAAGTTAAGTTAATAAAAGGTTGAAGGGATCTCTGACGTTCAAATTTGCTCATAGGACTTTATCAAGCAAAGTTTGATATGGTCAAGAGGATTGAAGTCAGCTAGATGAATATATTATAAGGAAAATATTCTAAGTAAAGCTTACTCGGAGAACTGTTCCCCAGCACACTTAATGGTTACCAAGTCTGCTCGCTTGAATCTTTTGTAATACGTTCCGAATCTGTATCAATCATTAGGGTTTCGAGAAGAAATGTCAGTTTTTAGGGCAGGCCTATAAAAGGAATAATTTAGGGCTGCTTGGGTCCTTTGACTGCTGTCTCCCTCCTTTACAGAAAGCTGCCAAAAATCCAAACGTTCCACATAGAAACCCTAATTGATTTTCATTGTATCCTTCACAATATATATCGAAATCTTTTAAGTTACTTTGTGTGTTTGTTACTTTTTTGTCTGTTGAGCAACACTAAGAGTGTAATTGATTCCGCCTTTAATATTCTTTTGTTCTTTTCACAAAATAGTAAGTCGTAACCTTCTTGTTAATATAGGGTTCTAACAAGATTAAGTTTTAAATCTTGTTAACCATTATACATAAACCCATTTATGTTAAACCCAATCCAGGATCCATATACGATTATCACACTATCAAAACACAACCATAGGGTGTTAACATACATACCTTCAAATCCGAAAAATGAAAGGGATATATGAGTTGAATGGCTAGCTTCCAAAGGAGGAAACCTCAAGCTTGTATACCCAACGAGCTTCAACAAACACCAAGGTTGCAAAACTCTTGTGTTGTTTCTCTTGTTCTCAGCTGGAAGTAGAGAGAAAGAATAGAGACTTTTGTGTGTGTGAGAGAGTGTGTTCTTGCAAAAGTGATCCCCCATTGGGAGCACATGCAATGTTTTGAAAGAAACAAGAGGAGAGCGGAGAGAGAGGGAGCCGGCCCCCATGGGGCCTTTTCCCCCAAAAACCAAAACCCAATTTTGTTTTATTTTTTTTTAAAACATATATGTTATTTATCAAATAAATAACATCTCTCATAAATTATCCATATAATTTATTTTATACACAATTGCAAATATTTAGAAAACCCATTTTCCAAATATTGTAAGTGTTGATTATTATTACTTATATCATATCTAATAATAATTATCGTGGCGTTTGTCTAGCATGTTATTGGGTATGACCCGACTTGGATCATTATGTACTAGCCACATCAACTCAAATATGTGTCTTGGGCAGATCGATTCCAACAGTTAACACTTATGTGTGGGTTACGACAGTGAGCGATTGAGCTATTGAGTGAGCTATACGGGACCGAAAAGTGGTATTAGAGCTTGTTTATGCTATTTTTGTGAAGAACTGTTGCTAAATATTGCTGATTATGAAGATGAAGAATGACGTCAGCTGACAACTGTTACATTGGTTTGTGACGTCAGCTGCCCTGTTTTTCATTTTTATCAGATCTATAATATTTTTTGAGGATTAAAGGTCTCTCTTACTCAGATATATATTAAAGTTCTTACCTTTATTAACCATCTTGCTCTTATCCATCCAGATCTATCTGATCTGAGGATTTGATCCACGGATCTGATTACTTTTTCAAATTTGCTAAGTTTTTCATTTAAGTTTGCTAAGTTTTCATTTAAAATTTTATTCCAAAATACCAAAAATATTTCTGGATCAATGGATGAGCAAGAGGTTTCTACAAACAAGATTCCTAGGCTGTATGGACAAGAAAATTGCATTAAATAGAAGGAAGGTGCTATTCGAAGTTGTTGTCTGTTACAACAATGTTGAGACGTGGAACTCTATTAAGAATGGGCTTTATGTGCCGGAACAGCAAAAAATCAAACTATTGAAAGAGCAATGAAAAAGAAAAATGCAGAGCATTAGCATTTAGCAATGTTGAAGCTGGGTCTATCATGTGAAATCTTGACCAGTGTAGCTCATCACACAACAACCAAAGCAATGTTTGATGTTATTGTTGAATTTTTAGAAGGCAACACCGAGTTAAAGAACATTAAGAAGGATCGATTGAAATAAGATCTTGACCGTTTCAGGTTTGAGAAGGTGAAAAACTGAGGTTTGTGTTGCAGAGGTTTGTGGCAACTGCTAATGAAATCAGAACAAATGATCTAGCAATCACTGATTTGGATTTGACCAAGAAGTTATTATGTCACACCCCATGTAACAGATAATTCTGGTATCAACCACATTGTTTATAAAGAAGTTCAACAAACTATTTTACATCATATTACATGGGTTGGTACTATGTTTACAAACTAGATGAAAATACAATAACCGGTTCACGAGCTTCTTATTCAATACTATGTATTTGCGTCTATTCACAGCTATTCAACTTCACTTATAACACCAAGCACGTAAGCAATTCATTCCAACTTCGGTTTACCAGAAAAGCATGTCAAAACGGGTCAACTACGTCTAGTTGGTGAGTTTCAAGTTTCACGAGTACGAACAAAATCAGTATACAAGTTCGTAAAGTTCATAGTAAGTATGTATATAAGTATGTGTATGATGTATAATACTAAGCCACAAGTGAAACCAAGACAGCTCGCACGGATGGTCACCCTTGCCCATGTACTCCCGTTGGCATTTAACAGCCACTTTGCCCCAAGTATGTACTATGTCTAACACCACATAGCAGAATGTAATAAGTATAAATGGCAATGTGCAACCGGGTTAACATGTTCCGACATACCCCACCGGCCCTTTCAGTTGGGTTTGTCAAACCGATAGTACTATCCACACGTCACTGGCACGAAGTTTATCACTTGTGTTTTTGGGGACTTTCAAATGTTAGTACTTAGATAAGTCACATCATCACACGATTTCAAGTAAGTAAGTATACGTAAACATGCTTTCCACCCCAAAAGTTCATAAAACAGTTTAGAAAGTGGGGCTCGTGAAACTCACCTTATCGTAGTTCAAGCTGGTAATATGTATCGGTAAGTAATGTTCCTTGCTTATAGCTTGACTCCTATAACCGGTATCGTACTGTTAATACTAGTACAGTGTTTAAGCTAAATCGGGTTGTATAACTAGTCTGGGTATAGCTGTTAAACCCAGAACATGACCATAGTCTTAGATTGTGACGTTGTACACTATGAAATGTTCAAAACCAGATTTGGCTCCGTTTCACCGTTTTCCGAGCCTAGCCAAGTTGATCGTTTCAGGATCAGGTAAGATCACACCAACTTAAGTAAACATATTGATTGAATAAATGATTTGATTTATGAAAGAATTTTGAAGTTTCGGTATCTGGATTGATTGCAGGGTTCGTTTCCGTTTTCTTACGGATTTGATTATACAAAACGCGTACAATCCATCCGAATTGTCTGGAATCCTCGTGAAAAGTTCGTTTTATCAAATTCATACAAAACTACGATATTTGACCACTTCTATAAAGATAAAATAAAATATCGAAAATTCTATAAAAATATTTTCAGAAGTTTTATCATTAATTAACTATTTATAAAAATTCATTTAATGTGTTATAATTAATTAATAAATAGCCGTTTACACCAAACGAAATTTGAAAAATCCGATAATTTTTTCAAGTGGTCTCAATATCATCACATAGCTCCTGAAAAATCTTCAGAATCTAACTCTTTGGCCAAAATGCCTTTTTGCACGTTTTTCGGCTGTTAAAACTCGATTAAAACACAATTGCACAAAAAAAATACTTAGACATGCCCAATTGTCGCCATTATTTACAAGTGATCTTACCATCACATTACATGTTCCAAAAACAAATTTCATAATTTTCCCTAATGTCCCTGCAAAGTTTCATAACCTAACAACAAGCACGTCACAATCGAAGCACAAACAGCCCCTAAACGAGTAATACGGTATTACCTTGTCTGTTTTCGGTGGTTTTCGATGGTTTAAACAACTCTTCGGGTCTTGGGTCGTAAACTCACTATATCTACATATCATATAACATCAAACCAAGCATAAATCATCCATAGAATAGCGTTGTTAATTAGGGTTTCAGTTTTGGTTTCAAACCGAACTTTTAAACCGTAAAAACGTAACAAAAACGTTCTAATTCGTGTTTTTGGCCAAAAGACCATAAGTTTCTGGTTATTAATCATGTCCAAGATCAAAATTTGTTTTTATATGGTTTTAAGAAATTTTAGATGGTTAAACATGGTTTATACTAATCAAAACAAGTTATTATGATTATTTCAAGAATTAAAACAAGTTCAAAATCATTAAGTTTAAACCTTACCTTAAGGTTTTTGCTGGGGAAAGAATAACTCAGCAGCTAAGTTGTTAGATATATGTTAAAGTGTGAAAAATATCAATGAAATATCATGTTTATCAATCAAAAATATCTAAGGGTGTGTGTAATGTGTATAGCGGCCGCAAAGAAAAAGGGGGGCCCATGTGCCCCTCTTTTGGCCCACATGCCTCGTTTTGCGTGCCCAAAGTTCGGTCTTGGTCCAAAATTTAATTCGGGTTCGGTTTTTCGCGAGAAAATTAAACCGGGTGCGAGAAATAGCGCGAAATGTTTGTTTTTCGACTCATTTTTGCAAAATAATAAAAACATATTAAAAGGTTGTAAAAGCCCAAAATATTTTAACGGATATCTTAGAACATGTCATATAAGTGTTTTATAAATCTTTTTCGGCTTGACGGATGCTACAATGCTCGTTTTGATGTTAACGATTGCGTTTAAAGTTATAGCGTATCGTTAAACGAAACCTTTTTCGTTTAAACGGTTTTTAACGTACTGGGGCCTAAATATCAATATGTTAGCCTCTATAGTATATATATATATAACTCATATATGTCCCCTCGGTGTATATATACGGGTCTTAGTCAGTATCAGTCGGTTACTCGTTTAATCGCTACGAATTAAACGATTTATCGTTTACTCTCTACGTAGTGAATAAAGTATACCCCGTCTTGTCACGAATGTCACATATTATCATCTCTTTCCGGTGAATGGTACACTGCTAGCAAATTCATTAAAGAGAAGGTGAATTTTCCTCAATTGAAGCTAGATGATGTAAATAGTTTCTTACAAGCATGATCAAATAAGATATACCAAGTTTTCATGTGACAAATGCTCTTATAGCACCCATGGGAAATCCGTCCACAAAAAATCCACAATAGATTCCCATCATAGAAGAGCCAAATGAATATGGTGGTGACACTCCAAGGGGGTTTGTTGTTGGCAATGCAAACAGTCAAGGTGGAAAATCCAGATTTAATGTCCCACTGATTGATTACCATGATACATCCTCTATGTCCAGTGGACATGGTCCTTTTGGTGGTGGAAATGTTAACCAAGGAAATGAGTATCAAGCATTATTTTCAATGTTTACTGAATCCTACAATGCCTTTGTGGCTAAGAATCTGATTCATACTAGTGTGGTTCAAGTGGACCTTGAACAAATTGATGCTGATGACTTAGAAGACATGGATTTAAAATGGCAAGCTGCTATGCTAGCTTTGAGAAGCAAGAGGTTGTTCAATATATTTGGAAGGTCCTTGGTCACAGATAAATCGCTACGAATTAACCGATTTATCATTTACTCGTTACGTAGTGAATAAAGTATACCCCGTTTTGTCACGAATGTCACATTCTCCCCCTGTTAAGAAATTTCGTCCCCGAAATTTGATATGTCATAGGTTTTCTTTCTAGGGAACATGTGTGGGTATTTCTTTCGGAATTCGTCCTTTCGTTCCCAAGTAAATTCGGGTCCTTGTTTTGAATTCCACCAAACTTTTACCAATAAAATTTTATCGTGTCATAACTATTTAATTTTCCCATCCACAATTTCTACCGGTTCCTATACAAAGTTGAGCTCTTCATTGATCTGAACATCTTCCAGTGGTACTATTGTTGTTTCATCACCTTTTCATATTTGATACATGAAACACATCGTGAATGGTGCTCATTCTAGGGGTAATTTCAATCGGTAAGCTACGAGACCAATTTTTGCAATAATTTCGAAAGGTCCAATGTATCTCGGGGCTAACTTACCAGTGTTTCCAAACTTTATAACACCTTTCCATGGCGATACCTTTAATATACCTTGTCGCCTATTTCAAACGATAACGGTCTTCTACAAATATCAGCATAGCTATTTTTTCGGTTACGGGCGGGTTTCAGCTTTCGTGTAAACTTATGAGTCTTATCAGTTGTTACTTGAATCAATTCGGATCTTGTAACTTGAGTGTCACTAACTTCGGTCCTACACAGAGGCGGTCTATATTTTCGCCCGTACAATTCTTCATAAGGTGATGCTTGTATACTACTGTGGTAACTGTTATTGTAAGAGAATTCAATGAACAGAAGATGTTGCTCCCAATTTCCTCTGAAATCCAGTACCCAAGTACGAAATAAGTCTTCGAAGATTTGGATGGTTCGTTCGGTTTGGCCAGCTGTTTGGGGATGGTAAGAGGTACACAGATCCATTCGAGTTCCCAAAGCTTCTTGAATCGCTTGCCAAAAACGTGAAGTAAAGTGACTGTCTCTGTCTGAGATATATGAATGTGGTACTCCATGTCGGGATACAATTTCATCAATTCAAATTTGAGCGAGTTTTTCGGTAGTGTAGTTGTTGCAGATTGGAATGAAGTGTGCGAATTTGGTTAATCGGTTTACAATTACCCAAATGGCATTGTTTCTTCGGGAGGTTTTGTGAAGGTGTGTTACGAAGTCCATGGTAATTTACTTCCATTTCCATTGTGGGATTTTGGGTTGTTGCAACATTCTCCAAGGCCTTTGGTATTCAGTCTTAACTCGTGCACAATTCGTGCATTTACTTACATACAAGGCTATATCCTTCTTTATACCAGGCCATCGGTAAAATTCCTTATCATTTTTATACATCTTATCAGTACCTGGGTGAATATAATACTTGGATTTGTGTACTTCATCAAGAATCAGTTCACGAAGATTATGAATTGTAGGAATTCAGACCCGGTTTTTGTAATAAAATACTTCATCGGTCTACTTGGATTCCTTGTTGATTCACAATGTGTCCTAAAAATTGGACTTCTTGTAGCCATAATTCACACTTGGACAACTTAGCGTATAGCTTTTCTTGCCTCAACAATTCTAAGATTACCCGCATATGTTGTTCGTGTTCTTCCTTACTTCTCGAATATATCAAAATGCCATCGATAAACACTATCACGAATTTGTCAAGGTATGGTTTGCAAACTCGGTTCATAAGATCCATAAACACTGCAGGTGCATTTGTCAACCCAAACACCATAACCAAAAATTCATAGTGACCATACCGAGTTCGAAAAGTTGTTTTTGGTACATCTTCTTCCTGAATTCTTACTTGATGATAACCAGATCTGAGATCAATTTTCGAAAAATATTTCGCACCCTGAAGCTGATCAAACAAGTCATCAATTCGAGGTAAGGGGTATCTATTCTTTATAGTCACTTTATTTAATTCCCGATAATCAATACACATCCGAAAACATCCATCCTTCTTTTTCACAAATAACACTGGTGCTCCCCACGGCGAATAACTAGGTCGGATAAAACCTCTATCTAATCACTCCTGCAATTGGTTGGACAGTTCTTGCATATCAGAAGGTGCAAGTGGGTAAGGTGCCTTAGCAATGGGTGCTGCTCCCGGTATCAAGTCAATACGGAATTCAACTTGTCGGGTCGGTGGTAAACCAGGCAACTCATCGAGAAATACATCTGAATACTCGTGTACCACTGGGATGTCTTCTATTCGGTTTTCATCAGGTTCCTTAACTATTACACTCGCTAAGTATAATGTACAACCTTGGCGCAAATACTTTAGTGCCTTAAGTTGGGATACGAGAGGTAATACGGTACCAGATTTCTCACCTTGAACAATCATTGTCTCATCATTCGAAACAGGTATCCTAATAGTCTTATCCTTACAAACAATTTATGCTTTAAACTTAGATAGCCAGTCCATACCGACTATAACATCGAAACTTCCTAATTCTACTGGGAAATACGTTGATAAGGAAGGATGTGTCATTTAGGATAAAAGGGCAGTTACGAACTATTTGGTTAACAATCATAGACTTATTGTTAGCGAGTTCTATAGTATAAGGATTTGTTAATTCACTAATCAAAATTTTCCTCAATAGTAAGAAGTTGGTAGCTATAAAACTTTTATCGGCGTCCATAACAATTAAGACTGAAGCTCAATGATTAGAAACTAAGCATGTACCTGTTACTACATGTGGGTCTTGTCGCATTTCGTCCGATTCGTTTACGAAGGCACGTCCCCTAGCTGTATTGGAAGTTGATGTTTGCCCTTGGTTTTGTCCTTTTACTACATCGGGATTCAATTTGGGGCAGTGTCTCCTAAAGTGTTTCGTACTACCCCACTTATAACATGTATGGAGGTTCATTGAATATGGGGGTTGTTGATTAGATTTTTGTCGAATTGGTTGGGGACTAGGTGTTTGTGTATGACGAGTTTGGGTTGTTTGAGACTGTTGGTTTGAAGTATTCATTATAGTTCTACAACTTGGGGCATAATGCCCAATCTTCCCATATCTTTGACATATGGTCGTTCGACATTCTCCAGTATGATGCAAATTACACTTTCCGCACTTCGGCAATGACCCTTTATACGTATCTTGTTTCATGTCGGAATTGGTCATAGCATAGCTCGGAGTTGTAGGGCAGATTCGTTTATTCTGAGATTTCACTTGTGTTCTAGAGGTATAACTAGTTCGTTTCAAATCGGACGATTCTCCTGGTACTCTTATTACACCATTTCTTGTAAGGTCAAAAGTAACGACACTGGCTTGTGACATGGCACTCTCTAAAGTTGGGTGGGCTCCGGAATTGACTATACTTCTCACGGCTGGGGTCAGTCCCCAAATATAACGCTCAATGGGACGCTTGAATTCCGGAATAATTGACCATGGTACTAAACAAGTCAATTCATTGAAACGATTTGTGTAACTGAAATGATCAGCGCCTCTCATTTCCAAATTCCAAAGTTCGTGTTCTAATTTTAGGATCTCATCTCTTGGGCAAAAATGTTCTAATACAAGGGTTTTAAGTTCGGTCCTGGACATACGGTTTATAGCATCTTGTCCCCTTAACTGTACCACTGTGTTCCACCACATCAAGGCATGATCCAGAAACGTAGTAGTGGCAAATTTGACTATTCGATCAGGTGGACATTCACTGATATTTTTTACGGACTCAGTCTTTTCAATCCATTTCATCAATCTGTTAGGTCCCTCAATACCTCTGAATTCAGTTGGGTTACATGATTTAAATTGTTTATACACATATTCCAGACGTGGAGGTTCTTGGTTATTACGATTGTTACCGGTATTGGGGCGAGCATTATTAGTAGCAATTGTGTTGATAATTGGTACAGGGTTTGAATTCATGACATTATTGGTGTTCAAAACGGGTTCAGGGTTTCCATCGACATTAACAGTCGTGCGAGTATTATTGTCGTTTATAACATTATCAGTAGTCAACGGGGTAGTAACACCTGGGGCTATATTAGTATCTGGCGGAGGCATATTAACAGTGGCCGTAGTGGTGCTCGTAGGTTGATTAACAGTATTGTTGGCACGTATGCCTGCAGTGACATGTGCGACAAAAGTCGGTATCACTGCTTGTAGTTGACGAGCAATCATTTCGGCCACTTCCGTCTCAGAAAAGGGTTTGCTTTCTTCGAGGCCATTCTATAGAATAATCAAATATATAATAATTAATATTGCTTCCACCATAATAAGCACAATAGCACGATATTTCTAATTACAAACACACAACTATGCCAAGGAACACGTTTGTATTACCCATAATCAATATTGTACATACGCATTTCAAAATTTAGGGCATAGCCTTAACTTGCTATAGGCCAACGCTTGTATATACATATCAAAATTTGTCATTAAGTGACATGTAAACTTAACCCGATAAGGGCCAGTGCTTATAATATTGCTAAACCGTAAACAATTCCCAAGTCAGCCCAACATGCTGCTACAAATTTCTCTATGGGATGTCAAAAAGACTATATTCAACCAAGTTATACTACTAGCGTTCGACCCACTCGTAAGTACACGGTAGCACAATCACACAACTGCAATCACTGGGGCTGTTATAATCTCCATCGGAACTCCCAACAGGGTCATCGCCAGATTCAGACGGCAACGGTTGGGAGCATTTGACCTCTGTACGTCTCTCACTTCTCACTGCATGTACCATATGTGATCTTGCATGTCATGTTTGTGTTGGTTAAGGTTGTTTATCGAGTGTGATTGTCCTATTATCTGATCAGCCACTAAACTCAATGAAGCTGATTCGGATATAACAGGTAGCTCCGGTATCGTTGTGGGTAGACTCCAGGTGGGAACAGGTATCTCAGTGACCTGGACACGTGATGTTTCTCCCCTATGGTATGTAGAACGAGGTGGGAAAGAGGTTTTCTTAGGTAGGTGCACGCTCATGCGGGCAGTCTGATGGTTCCTCATTGTGGGAGGGGGTATTGGTGTATAATACATAGATGAAATAGGGGATCTGGGAGTTCCAATCGATGAATGATAAGTACTAGTGGCTCTTGCTCCGAAGTCATTTCTAGGGGATTCCCCCTGGGAATAGGTGTCACAACGATAGCCCAATAAATCAGGCTGGTCAGTAGGTACCTCGAGCGGGACAACAACATCCCCTAAGCTTTCACTCGTTTCCTCCTCTGATTTCCTTTCTGGGTCCTCTTCTGGGTCATCTTAGTCATCATGCAGTACTGGTATTTTGTTGGACAGACGATATTGTAGTTCTTGACATATTTCTGCACAAGGGTTAGTAATAATAATAACAATTCATAATAATATTAATTATAATAATGTACAATATTAATTACGATTTAGTACATACATGTATTCGTACACATTAGCACAGATAATCCTTTATATATATTTATATAATAATATAATTTACACACATATGTTGATGTTTTTATCTATCGGATTGTTTATCGATTTCTTCTTGAATTCCCTCGTACAAACAAGTCCGTTATTACGTTCCGGACCATAATAACCCACTTATCCATTCGAACTCATCCCGAGAATCATCAGTATATATTATTTAATATCGTTTTATTCCTAGAGCTAATCGAACCTAAGGTTATATTAGGGTATCCTAAGGGACATCCTAATTCTTTATAACCAATGGCTCTGATACCAACTTCTGTCACACCCCAACTAGGTAATTGCAGAAGCGAAATACGGGATTGTAACAGATAATTCTGGTATCAACCACATTGTTTATAAAGAATTTCAACAAACTATTTTACATCATATTAAATGGGTTGGTACTCTGTTTACAAACTAGATGAAAATCACATAACCGGTTCACGAGCTTCTTATTCAATACTATGTATTTGCGTCTATTCACAGCTATTCAACTTCACTTCTAACACCAAGCACGTAAGCAATAAATTCCAACTTTGGTTTACCTGAAAAGCATGTTAAAACGGGTCAACTTCGTCTGGTTGGTGAGTTTCAAGTTTCACGAGTATGAACAAAATTAGTATACGAGTTCGTAAAGTTCATAGTACGTATGTATATAAGTATGTGAATGATGTATTATACTAAGCCACAAGTGAAACCAAGACAGCTCGCACGCATGGCCACCCTTGCCCATGTACTCCCGTTGGCATTTAACAGCCACTTTTCCCCAAGTATGTACTATGTCTAACACCACATAGCAGAATGTAATAAGTATAAATGGCAATGTGCAACCGGGTTAACATGTTCCGACATACCCCACCGGCCCTTTCAGTTGGGTTTGTCAAACCGATAGTACTATCCACACGTCACTGGCACGAAGTTAATCACTTGTGTTTTTGGGGACTTTCAAATGTTAGTACTTAGATAAATCACATCATCACACGATTTCAAGTAAGTAAGTATACGTAAACATGCTTTCCACCCCAAAAGTTCATAAAACAGTTTAGAAAGTGGGGGTCGTTAAACTCACCTTATCGTATTTCAAGCTGGTAATATGTATCAGTAAGTAATGTTCCTTGATTATAGCTTGACTCCTATAACCGTATCGTACTGTTAATATTAGTACAGTGTTTAAGCTAAATCGGGTTGTATAACTAGTCTGGGTATAGCTGTTAAACCCATAACATGACCATAGTCTTAGATTGTGACGTTGTACACTATGAAATGTTCAAAACCAGATTTGGCTACGTTTCACCGTTTTCCGAGCCTAGCCAAGTTGATCTTTTATGCGTTTCAGGATCAGGTAAGATCACACCAACTTAAGTAAACATATTGATTGAATAAATGATTTGATTTATGAAAGAATTTTGTAAAAATAAAATAAAATTTTCAAAAATAAAATATGGAAAATTCTATAAAATTATTTTCAAAAATTTTATCATTAATTAACTATTTATAAAAATTCATTTAATGTGTTATAATTAAGTAATAAATATTCCGTTTATATCAAACGACATTTGAAAAATCCGATAATTTTTCCAAGTGGTCTCAATATCATCACATAGCTCCTGAAAAATCTTTAGAATCTAAATCTTTGGCCAAAATGCCTTTTATCACGTTTTTCGGCTGTTAAAACTCGATTAAAACCCAATTGCACAAAAAAATACTTAGACATGCCCAATTGTCCCCAATATTTACCAGTAATCTTACCATCACCTTACATGTTCTCAAACCAAATTTCATAATTTTCCATGAAATTTAACTATTTTTCCCAAATAAACGCCAATAAACAGTAATAAATTCGCTAAATATTCTCCGTTTATCAAAAATTTACCAAATTTTAACATGGACTCATTTACATTATCCCTAATGTCCCTGAAAAGTTTCATAACCTAAAAACAAGCACGTTATAATCAAAGAACAAATAGCCCCTAAACAAGTAATACGGTATTACCTTGTCGGTTTTCGGTGGTTTTCGATGGTTTAAACAACTCTTCGGGTCTTGGGTCAGAAACTCAGTGTATCTACATATAATATAACATCAAACCAAGCATAAATCATCCATAGAACAGCGTTGTTAATTAGGGTTTAGGTTTTGGTTTCAAACCGAACTTTTAAACCGTAAAAACGTAACAAAAACGTTCTAATTCGTGTTTTTGGCCAAAAGACCATAAGTTTCTGGTTATTAATCATGTCCAAGATCAAAATATGTTTTTATATGGTTTTAAGAAATTTTAGATGGTTAAACATGGTTTATACTAATCAAAACAAGTTATTATGATTATATCAAGAATTTAAACAAGTTCAAAATCATTAAGTTTAAACCTTACCTTAAGGTTTTTGCTGGGGAAAGAATAACTCAGCTGCTAAGTTGTTAGATATATGTTAAAATGTGAAAAATATCAATGAAATATCATGTTTATCAATCAAAAATATCTAAGGGTGTGTGTAATGTGTATGGCGGCCGCAAAGAAAAAGGGGGGCCCATTTTGGCCCACATGCCTCGTTTTGCGTGCCCAAAGTTCGGTCTTGGTACAAAATTTTATTCGGGTTCGGTTTTTCGCGAGAAAATTAAACCGGGTGCGAGAAATAGCGCGAAAATGTTTGTTTTTCGACTCATTTTTGCAAAATAAAAAAAACGTATCAAAAGGTTGTAAAAGCCCAAAATATTTTAACGGATAGCTTAGAACATGTCATATAAGTGTTTTATAAATCTTTTTCGGCTTGACGGATGCTACAATGCTCGTTTTGATGTTAACGATTGCGTTTAAAGTTATAGCGTATCGTTAAACGAAACCTTTTTCGTTTAAATGGTTTTTAACGTACTGGGGCCTAAATATCAATATGTTAGCCTCTATAGTATATATATATAACTCATATATGTCCCCTCGGTGTATATATACGGGTCTTAGTCAGTATCAGTCGGTTACTCGTTTAATCGCTACGAATTAAACGATTTATCGTTTACTCTCTACGTAGTGAATAAAGTATACCCCGTCTTGTCACGAATGTCACATATTATCATCTCTTTCCGGTGAATGGTACACTGCTAGCAAATTCATTAAAGAGAATGTGAATTTTCCTCAATTGAAGCTAGATGATGTAAATAGTTTCTTACAAGCATGATCAAATAAGATATACCAAGTTTTCAAGTGACAAATGCTCTTATAGCACCCATGAGAAATCCGTCCATGGGGGTTTGTTGCTTGCAATGCAAACAGTCAAGGTGGAAAATTCAGATTTAATGTCCAACTAATTGATGACCATGATACATCCTCTATGTCCAGTGGACATGGTCCTTTTGGTGGTGGAAATGTTAACCAAGGAAATGAGTATCAAGCATTATTTTCAATGTTTACTGAATCCTACAATGCCTTTGTGGCTAAGAATCTGATTCATACTAGTGTGGTTCAAGAGGACCTTGAACAAATTGATGCTGATGACTTAGAAGACATGGATTTAAAATGGCAAGCTGCTATGCTAGCTTTGAGAAGCAAGAGGTTGTTCAATATATTTGGAAGGTTGTTCAATATATTTGGAAGCTGCTATGCTAGCTTTGAGAAGCAAGAGGTTGTTCAATCTACCTAGACAATTCCAGAACAACAATCCAAGAAATCAGTATCAGTACCAGAACCAGAATCAATGTCAGCAGAGAAACTTCAACTACAACAACAACAATCAACAACCACATAATCATCAGCAAGTAATTCCCCAACATCATAACTTTCAAAGAAATAATCAGAACCCTCCACAAGCTCCTGCAAACACCAACAGAAACAATGTCAACCAACCAATAAACCAAGGGAATGTTGCATTAGCTGCATAACAACAAGAAGGTGATTTTGATTTGAACAATCGTGTCAATGACATTGAAAAGGCAAATGTGGCATTCATGGCTAAAATAGAGAGTGAAGCTGAACCCTCATCATCTCGGGTACATTCAAATCTTTCAAAACTTGAGTTACTTGAAATGAATGAAGCATTAAAAATAATAGTGGGAAAGTTACAAAGTGGGTGTTTTAAAAAGCAAAGTATCATCAATGTCTATGAGTCAAGTGACTTGAATTATGAGGAAAGAATCAAAAGTCTGGAACAAGATTGTATGGACAACTATATGAAACAGTCCAGATATGTCATTGAAATAGAAGAATTGAAAAAGATGATTCTTGATGAAAATTTGAAGAACACTACCCTTCAAGTTGAAAATGATGTCCTGAAAAATTTAGTTTCGACCGGAAATATTTGTGGGAAATTAAACAAGACCAAGGAGGAAGATAAGTACAAGGTTGTTCCTCCATCTTTTAATGACAAATACTCATGAAGGTTGATATGGAAAAGAGAAATGCCTACCTTGATTAGTTTAGATAAGTATTTAAAGAAAAAGAATAATTTATTGAAAATTATAAATTGGTTGAAGTTGATGACAAGGGTGTGTCTGAAGATGATTTTGATGAAGGTTGTTTGAAAGAGATGACTAAGTGACTCAAGTGATGAACGTTTAAGTGATAATGGTTCAAAGGATAAAAAAAGGCAAGCCAAGTCCACCAAGCAAGATTCCTTTGCTACCAAAGTTCACACCCAAGATGAGAAAACATCATGAACAAATGAGAAGAGAACTTGTGTCATTTGACATATGTGGTGGATCAAAAGTTAACTATAATTCAGTTAAGCACCCAAGCAAAGAAGCGTTAAAGGAGAAAAAGGTTAAGAACAAGAAGAATAAAAAAATTGTGAACAGTGATCAGTTTATTCCTGTATACCTTGTTTTCTTAAATCAAGTAATATTTGATGTTGCTGAAGTATAAAGTGTGGAATAATATGAAAGAAGACAATCAAGGTTTAAAATAACCTTTGTCAAAATTTTAATTGAATGACAAGCCATCATGATTGAGGAATTTGTACATTTCTCAATTGACTTGTCATGAAAGATTCACATTCAAGCCATTTCATGTTCCAGATACAACCAAGTTTGGGCAAGACTTTGATCTTTACAAGAAGAAGTATGATGAATACTTGGGCAAGGGAAAGAAGCCATCTGATGATACTGTGAGAAGGGCTGAAGTAAATAGTAAAAAGAAAACTAAAGTTATTGACAAGAAAGAAAAGAAAATAGTTGAAGACAAGAAGGCTCCAATGATCAAACAACCTATCAGAATAAAACCTGTTAAGGCTGTTAAAAATGTGAAATATGTTGACCAATGGAAGTTAACATTGGGTGAAGAAAAGGTTAAAAGAGAGATGTTTAGGAGAAAGAAATCAAGAGATTTAAATGGTGATGAAAAAATTCTTTTGAAACATGGGTTTGAACCTCAAGGATTTCTTTGGAAACCAAGAAATGAAACGATTGTGACATGTGAAACATTAGTGACAAGTGTGAAGAGAGAGAGAGAGTTTGTCATTGAGGAATGCACTAGCATAGTTCCATATGTGGGAATACCATATGAAACTAGTTACGAATCAGATGATTCTGATGAATCCTGTGAGATTGTTTATGAAGATCCCAAACCTAATGCAACAATTGTTGTTGTTGCTGATGATTTGCAAGCTGTTCTAGCTTGTATTTCATCCCTTAACTGATCCTTTTCTTTGATTAATGTAGGAACAGTCCACGCCAATAAATGATGTATGCTATGTAGACAGTGGATGTTCCAAGCACATAACATGTGACAAGAGGTCACTAGTGAACTATGAAAAGAAGTATGAAGGACCTGTTGCATTTGGGAGTGATGAAAATGGAGGGAAAATTGTAGGGAAAGGCATTCTAACCAATTAAAAAGTGTCATTTGACAATGTGTTCTATGTGGAAGGACTGCAATATAATCTTTTGAGCATCTCAAAAATGTGTAATAAAGGTTATAAGGTTGGATTTGATGATTCTCATTGTTTCATCCTCAAACATGAATTTGTGATTCCTTCATATATGATTATGATGATGACTCCTAGAAATGGAAACCTGTATGAATTGAAAATGAAAGATGCTGTATCTAGGGGTGAAACTTGTTTTGTGTCAAAGGCTAAATAAAATGAAACCAAATTGTGACACAGAAAGATTTGTCATGTTAATTTCAAGAACATGAACAAACTTGTTAAAGGTGAACATGTAATTTGTTTACCTACAAGGGAGTTCAAGCTTGATGATAAATGCATTTCATGTCAGAATGGTAAGCAGCACAAGTCATCACACAAAGCAAAACTTGTAACTCAATTGAACAACTACTGGAACTGCTTCGTATGGATCTTTTTGGTCATGTGAGTGTTCCTAGTATATGGAAGAAAAGATACTGCATGGTGATCACTGATGATTTTTCAAGATATACTTGAGTTTATTTTCTGAATTCCAAGGATGAAACTGCTAAATTGATTAAGAGTTGTGCTACAAGGATTGAGAACCAACTGGATGCGAGGGTAAAGGTTATGAGAAGTGACAATGGGACTGAGTTCAAAAATGGGGTGATGAATGAACTATGTCTTGCAAAGGGAATTCTACAACAATTCAGTGCTCTTAGAAGTCCTGACAGAATGGTGTAGCTGAAAGAAGAAAAAAACACTCATTGAAGCTGCAAGAACCATGTTTACAGATGCCTATTTGCCTGTCACATTTTGGGCAGAAGCTATCAACGCTGCTTGCTATGTTCAGAAGAGGGTTATTCTCAACAAAATTCAAGACAAGACTCCTTATGAGATTTTGTTCAAAAGGAAACCCTACATCAAGTTTCTCAAGCGTTTTGGCCGCATGTTCTCATTGTTAAATACCAAAGACTTCTTGAACAAGTTTTAATCAAAATCTTTAGATTGTTTCTTTATTGGATACTCCACACACTCAAAGGTTTATAGAGTATATGTGAAAAATCACTTAAGTGTGATTGAATCTTTTGATGTGATATTCAATGAAAACCAGGTTAATACAGTTGATGGAATATCCTGGTTGTTTGATCTTGAAAAGCTAATCAAGTCTTTCAAGATTTATCCTGAAGACTTTGATGAAACTTTGTATAGAACAAGTGTCCAAGAAGAAAAGTTAGAAAAGAAGGTTGACTTGGATAAATTATGGTCAAAAGTTGCATACAAGAATAATGAATACTCCTTTGATAAGAATGCTTCTGATCATGAGTCAGTAGATGAGCAAATTGACAATCTTGAGCAACCACATGTTCAAGAATATCCTATATTAAATGATGAGCAAACTGACAATCAAAATGATCAAGAGCAAGTTGTGAACAATGAAGTGCAATCTGATGAACAGTTTGATCAAAAACAAAATGAAAGACAACCAGACTTTGAAGCATTGTTTCAAAGTTAAAACTTTGGAAACAGTGTTGCTTCAACTTTATAACAGTCAACTGAAGAAGCAACTGAAATGAATGATGCAACAACATATTCAATCATTGAAGAACCTGATCTCAATGATACAAATCTGGATTCAAATATGTCTAGTGATATTATGCAAACTTCCTTTGTTGAAAGAAATCATCCACCTGAAAACATCATTGGGGACATAAATGAAAGAGTTACAAGAATTGCATCTGAATCTGCAAACATCTGTTTGTACTCTGCTTCCTATCCCATGTTGAACCCAAGAACATTGTTCAAGCATTAACTAAGAATAGTTGGGTGGAGCAATGCAAGAGAAGTTGGCTCAATTCAGAAATTTGGAAGTGAGGGAACTTGTAGATAAGCCAAAAGGTAAGTATGCTATTGGAACCAAATGGGCTTTCAGAAACTAAAGGGATGAGAGAGGGATTGTTATGAAGAATAAAGTAAGACTAGTTACACTAGGATGCTTACAAGAAGAAGGAATTGACTTTGAGGAAGTGTTTGCACTAGTAGCAAGGCTAGAAGCAATCAGAATCTTCTTAGCTTATGCTCCTTCAAAGAACATAAGAGTATTTCAATTGGATGTCAAATCTGCTTTCTTGAATGGAAAGATTGAAGAGGAGGTGTATGTGACTTAACCTCTAGGTTTTGAGGATCCTGAGTTTCCAAATAGAGTCAATTTGTTGAACAAAGCTCTATATGGATTACATCAAGCTCCAAGATTTTGGTATGTTGAGTTACCAAACCACTTGCTTGTGAATGGTTTTCAAAGAGGAGCCATTGATAAGACCCTCTTCTACAAGAACAGAGGAAGAGATTTTCTCCTTCTACAAGTGTATGTAGATGATATCATCTTTGGGTCTACAAGTGTTTGGAGTTTGAGGAAGTAATGAATTCCAAATATTGCATGAGCTCTATGGGTGAAATGAATTTCTTTCTGGGATTGCAAGTTCAACAAAAGAAGGATGCTATATTCATTTCTCAATCAAAGTATGTGCAAGACATATTGAACAAGTTCAAATGTCAAGACTTGAAGACTGCTTCTACTCCAATGGACACTCATGAGAAAATGATTGCTGATGAGAAGGGCGAGCCTGTTGATGAACATGAATAAAGAGCAAAAATTGGATCTCTAATATACTTGACTGTTTCAAGGCCATACATTATGTTTGTTGTTTGTGTGTGTGCTAGGTTCCAATCAAGTCCAAAAATGTCTCACATGACTGCTGTCAAGAGAATTTTTTAGATATTTGAAGGGGAAGCTTGATTTGGGGTTATGGTATCCAAAGAACCATGCTTTTGATCTAATTGCTTACACTGATAGTGACAATGATGGCTGCGACATGAGTAGGAAGTTTACTTCTGGAGGATGTCAATATCTGGGAGACAGGCTGGTGTCATGGTAATGCAAGAGGCAAACTACAGTGTCAATCTCTACTGCTGAAGCTGAGTACATTGTTACATATGCTTGCTGTGCACAAATTCTTTGGATTAAAATCAACTGTTGGACTATGATTTGAATTTCTTGAACACTCCTATATTTATTGACAATACTGTTGCCTTTTTCATTGTTAGGAACCCAGTCCAACACTCTAAGACCAAGCATATTGAAATCAGACATCATATCATTAGAGATTATAGTGAAAAAGGACTTATTCACCAAGTCACTAGATAAAACTAGATTCCACTTTCTCCTGAAAGATTTGGGAATGATAAACTCTGATGATGAATAATTAATGATGTGTGCTCACTTTTCTAATTGATTATCTTTATGGTCTTGTGAGTGAAACTTGCAATTATTTGACTGCATGGTGACTGCGTGCTTGAATATGTGATTGATAAAATCTGTGTTCTATGAATCACAATTAATGTGACTTAGGTGTCTATGATACTTACGATGAATCCGTGTGCATATCTGATATTCTTGATTATTTGGATAATATGAACTAATGATGTGATTAGGATAGGATAGCCTTTGCATAATCTGTCTTGGATGAACATTATGTTAAGTCTGCTTGTTTTAAATGTGTCATTTATGTTTTGATTATTCCTAAATATGTTACCTAATGCTTGTGTTAAAACTGAGTTTTTGTGTCAAATTTATATGCTCAAATGAACAATCTGCAAAAGAAAAGTTTTTCCAAGAAAAGTGTTTTTGACAAAATGAGAAAGTTGTTTGGTGCATAGATATGATAAGATTATTCAGTTCAAAGCTTTATAGAAGCTCAAAAAGGGGTTTTCAATGAAAATTAATCAAACCTTTGGGAAATGATAGTACATTGACTATTTATGCCAATCATATGGATTTAATAGTGTTGGTCCCGTAACCCACACATAAGTGTTGACTAGAAGGTTACGAATTACTATTTTTGGAAATGAACAAGAGAATATTAAAGGCGGAATCAACAATACTCTTAGTGTTACTCAACAAACTTAAAAGTAACTAACACACAAAGTAACTCAAAAGATATTCATATATATTGTGAAGGATACAATGAAAATCAAAAAGGGTTTCTAGGTGGAATGTTTGTATTTTTGGCAGTTTTCCGTACAGGAGGGAGACATCCGTCAAATCACAATATTCGATCAGTCTGTTCTTCAGGTGTGTAGAGAGGTGTCATAGGCATGCCCTAAATTATTCCTTTTATAGGCCTGCCTTGACAACTATCATTCCTTCTAGAAACCCTAATGATAGAAACATATTTAAAAATGTATTACAAAAGATTCTATGTGTAAACAAGTCTTTGAGCAAGCTTTGCAACTTTTGTCTTTAGTGACCACACCTTGTAACCATTAAGTGTGTTGGGGAACAGTTCTCTGGGTAAGCTATACTTAGAATATTTTCCTTAGAAAATATTTATCTAGCAGACTGCAATCCTCTTGACCATATCAAACTTTGCTAGTTAAGGTCCTACGAGCAAACTTGTTCTTCATAGATCCCTTCAACTTTTTGTTAACTTAACTTATTTGAACAAACCCAAACTGTAGCTTGCTCTGAGTTGAACCTTGCTCGTTAGAAGTCCTTAAGTAATTTCTTTATCAATTTCCTTCAAGCTTGCTGGGACCACTGTTTATTATGAATAAACCTTGCTAGATCCTTCAAAGGACTTAGTTTTAGCTTGGTTTAGTCAAGAGATTGATATGAAACAAACTTTGCTTGAATTTGAAGAACAACCTTGCTAGACCAATTGAACCTTGCTCGTTTCATCACTTAAGAGGAATTCCAGAAGATAACTTTGCTGGGATAGAAAAATACCTTTCTAGACTTAGTTTAAGCTTGATGGGAGGCCTGAGTTTGCTCAGTTTCCATACTTAGCCATTTTCAGGGAGGTTGAGAAGATTCCAATCTTCCTTAGGTTTTTTCTCATCCCAACAATCTCCCCCTAGATTGGAACATCCTCAGCTGTACCAAAACATTTGTTAGGTTACATACACTTATAAAAAAATACACATAAAATTTTACAGAAAGCAACATTACATAACGTGATGAAAAATTACAAGTTGGAATTATGTCCCAAGGACATAACAAATCAAACTTACTACTACAAGAAGAGTCTTCAACGTCTTGAACTTGATGTTTCTATTCTTCTGTCAAGTCGAACTACTGCGGCTTTTTCTTTGAATAAGAATAACTCCTTATGGCGTGGATGTTGGGGGGGGGGGCAAAGTCCATCTGATTATATCCTCTAAATCCTCCACATGAAGAAATTCAAGATCTGTGTCGTGTTGTATGATGCCCAGGGCCAGTCCATCTGAGTGTCTAAGAATGAAGGATTTATCGCTTGGTTCAAAAACAATATTGGTAATCCTTTCATTCTTTTGGACTTCATGATTTGGTCTGGTCATCTGCTGCCTCATACTCAAGCACACCATTAAGTTGGCTAGAGGATTGGAGTACTTGGTTTTCTTGTTGTAAGAAGCTTCAGTAAGCCTAATGTCCATCATCCTTCTTTGCCTTTTCTTCTTTTCAAATTCAGATAGTTCAAACTTCCTCTTTTTGTTCAACATTGGAAACCCCTTTCTTGATTGGTCTTTTAAGTGTTTTGAGAGTTCATTCTGTTGTCTTCTGTCAAAACTCTACCTGTCTTGATAATCAAATAAGCTTAGAGTAGCCATCTCTTCCAACTGTTCCATTTTGAAATCCATGAAATCATCTTTGAATATTATATGCCTCAACTCACCACTAGTCATAATGACTTTTAAAGATTCAGTTCTTGCATCAAAGTATATCCTCTTTGGTAGGTCCACATCAGTTGGTGGCCTTTGTTGTCGTTGGTGAGAGGCTCTGGTGGTTGGGATTGGGACACTTATAGTGGAGGGCCTAGAAGTATACTTCTTTTTCAGAATTGGTCCCCTCACATGCCTAGATTTTTCATACATTTCAATTATCTTTTCCTTTGGCAACATGACTAGATTCAAATAATTTTCTCCTTCCTTGGCCAATGTGGTTATCATATTCATTACCTTATCATTAGTTGGACCTACAAGGACTGAACTTTGGCTTGCAATGGGTTCACCCCTAGGTCCACACTGAAACTCCAACAACCTCCTCTCTTTAGCCTCCAACTTCTTGTTGGAATCGATCTGCCCAAGACATATATTTGAGTTGATGTGGCTAGTATGTTATAATCAAGTCAGGTCATACACAATAATAAGCTAAGCAAACACCGCGATATTTATTATTAGATATGATCTAAGTAATAATGATCAACACTTATAATATTTGAAAAAACATTTTTATGAATATTTGCACTTGTGTGATAAATAAATTATATGGATAATTTATATTATGAGAGATGTTATTTATTTGGATAAATAACAAATATGTTGTCACACCCGGCCCTGGGCGGCGGAAACAGCCGGGTGCGCGCGAGTGGGAATTGATACTTAAGCACGGGCCATTGCAAACATTCAAAGTAAGATTTTCATTGCGCATGAAAAGTTTAATACAAATACATTACATTGATTAAAAATTATAAAAACATCCAAGTATAAAAATTATTGAAGATTTCCACGCCATATCCCCATGCGCGGCGGGAACGACCACGCGCATCGAAGGGATAGAACTAAAATCTTCCAAAAAGCTAGTTTAGATGTTCAGCGTGAGGTGCTCTAAGTGTGACTCCATGCGCTACCTAGTTATCTCCTGAAAGACACGTAAAAACATTTGAATCAGTATAAACTGAGTGAGTTCACAAGTCTTAGTAACTTGATAAATCGTATTGCATCATAATCTTGATACAAATCATTCTGAAACATAATTCTGATAGCATCATTAAAACACATGCTTGGTAAGACAGTTATATCAACATATTCTGATAAAATCGTCCCGCGGGTTACGCGCGAACATTTCTGGGAACTGTGCTCGTCTATGCAAAGTGGCGCTGCCACTACGAGCTAAAATAAGTAATACCGTCCCGCGGGTTACGCGCGAACGTTTCAGGAACATGTGCTCGTCCATGCAAAGTGGCGCTGCCACTACGAGCTAAAATAATAATACCGTCCCGCGGGTTACGCGCGGACGTTGTGCCGGAAAACAAGGCGCTCGTCCATGCAAAGAGGCGCGACCCCTACGAGCGGGTTCAAACCCATAGTACTGCCCCATGACCATACTAGGCACTCGTCCATGCAAAGAGGTGCGACCCCTACGAGTGGGTGGATCAAACCAGCAGTCCCTACCCTTAGAGTTCCAATGGTAAAGTGATCACTTACTCGAGTTCTAGCGCACATACATCGAAAACCTTAGATAACCGTTTGCATTACTCATCATGAAACATAACTTAAACACATAATCGCTTGCATAGCTTGTAAGTATACCATGATAAAACATTATTTAAGTACGTGTCCCTCGCCCCGAAAACAGTTTAAAAATAGTGAAAACAGTGAAAATAGGGGCTGTGAGACTCACCTGTGGTTCTTGTTAAGGGATTAATCGAGATTCGGGTTTTCTTGGTATTGGCCTCGGAATCGAAGGTCTAGAATACGATTAAATAACAAGTATATATATTAAGATCAAGAAATAGGAGAATATAAGGGTTGGATAGTAGGTCTCAAGGTTATATTCTCGGCTTACCTAGTAACAGGATCGGAGCTGGAAACAACGGATGCTTGGGAGAGGATTAGTGCAAGTTTGTAGTTCTTTGAAGTGTGTTTTGGGTGATAATTTAGGTTACAAATTTATAGGCAAACTCAAGGGAACACAATCCCTTGCTTTAGGGGATTGAAATCTTTTCATATCTAGGTGTAATGATGATAAAGTATGGAAATTATTATTGTTTATTGTTTACTTAAAAGTGGAGGAGTGGACAAAAGATCTTGATTTGATTTGGACAGGACATGCAGGTCTGGGGTTGGTGAGAATAGGGTGGCTGACAGTTGACTTTTCATGTTACAGTGTGCTTTTTCAGGTACTTTTGTCAGTGTACAGTAAAAAAAAGTGGAAAATCTCTGAAACACGCTACTGTTTCCTTTTGGGCGGGAGTAATCTCCTTATGTCTGGAGAATAGACTAAGTGTTCTGTGCGCATCACTTTTGTGCGCATAGCTTTCTGCGTGAAGGACATTTCTTTGCTGCGGGTAGGTGCGTAACCTTCTCGCAGTTGGGGATATTGAGTTTCATTTGTAGATTCTCCAGGTGGTCTTGGTATTTCAACATAGTGATCAGTCATGTTGAAGTCAATTCCATCTTGGAGCTTCAGACAAACTAGCTCTCAATGTTCCCGCCATGCGGGGAGGTTAGTTCCCTTCCGCACGCGCATAAACGATGTAGGATGCACCCGCCTTAGCATCATGCGGGATGGTCAACCCATAGACCATAACATAAAGCCAAAACATTCACGCATGGCGCATATAACATATGCTCACGCTGGTTCTTAACATGGTGCGCTCGCGCAGGGCGCACATAACAAATGCACGCGCTGACTAACATGGCGCGCTCGCGCAGGGCGCACATAACAAATGCACGCGCTGACTAACATGGCGCGCATAATATTTACAATCACCTAATTATTAGGTTGATTACTTAGTTTAAGGGATTGGGAATTTACCGGGTGTCACATTCTCCCCTCGTTAAACGAATTTCGTCCCGAAATTTAGGAGACGTTGCTGGCAGAAGCCATGTTCTGAAAGAGGTGTGGGTATTTCTTGCGCATTTGGTCTTCTCTTTCCCAAGTGAATTCAGGCCCACGCCTCGAGTTCCATTGAACCTTTACAAACTTGATTTTGCTCCTGCGTAACTTTTGTTCTTTCCAATCGGTTACTGCTATAGGTTCTTCTATGAAGTGCAGCTGTTTGTCGATGTGAATCTCTTCCAATGGCAAAATCAACGTTTCGTCAGATAAGCACTTTTTGAGGTTGGACACATGAAACGTATCATGAACTCCACTGAGTTCGGCGGGTAAACGGAGTTTATAAGCAACCGGACCGATCCTTTCCAGGATCTCAAATGGTCCAATGTAGCGCGGATTCAACTTTCCTCGCTTGCCGAAACGGGGGACTCCTTTCCATGGAGAGACTTTCAAAAGTACTTTATCCCCTACTTGAAACTCCAATGGTTTCCTTCGCACATCTGCGTAGCTCTTCTGTCTGTCGCGCGCTGTCTTAAGGCGATCCCTTATCTGAAAAATCTTGTCTGTTGTTTCCTGGATCAATTCTGGACCAGTCATTTGCTTGTCACCTACTTCAGCCCAGCACAGTGGGGATCTACACTTGCGCCCATACAAAGCTTCGAACGGCGCAGCCTTAATGCTTGTGTGATAGCTGTTGTTGTAAGAAAATTCAACCAATGGGAGATGAGTATCCCAGCTACCTTCGAAATCGATTGCGCACGCGCGTAGCATATCTTCCAATGTCTGGATTGTTCGCTCGCTTTGCCCATCCGTTTGAGGATGATATGCCGTACTCATGTCAAGACGAGTACCTAAAGCCCCTTGTAACGATCTCCAAAACCTTGATGTGAACCGACTATCTCTATCAGAAATGATGGACACTGGGACTCCATGTTTTGAAACTACTTCTCGAATATACAGTCGGGCTAACTTTTCCATCTTATCGGTTTCCTTGATAGGCAGGAAGTGCGCTGACTTAGTTAGCCGATCCACAATAACCCATATTGTGTCATAACCCCCAGGTGTCCTTGGCAGTTTGGTGATGAAGTCCATAGAGATTTGTTCCCACTTCCACATGGGAATTTCTGGCTGTTGAAGCAACCCTGATGGTTTCTGGTATTCAGCCTTTACCTTCGAACACGTCAGGCACTTACAGACATACGTCGCGATGGCGCCTTTAAGATTGGGCCACCAATACAGCGTTTTAACATCTTGGTACATCTTGTCTGCGCCAGGATGTACGGAATACCGCGTCTTGTGAGCTTCGTTCAATACCTGCTCGCGCAATCCTCCCTTGAGAGGGACCCATATGCGGTTAGCGAAATATAGATTGCCGTTCTCTTTAAGTTCCAAATTCTTAACCATACCCCCAAGGCATTCGTTTTTAACAAACTCTGGTTTCAAGGCTTCTTGCTGAGCGTCTCGGATGCGGGTAGAGAGATCTGCGTGAATGGTTAACCTTAGAGCCTTGACTCGTAGCGTTTTTATTCGCTCCTTCCTACTTAGCGCGTCTGCTACCACATTCGCCTTTCCAGGGTGGTACTTAATTTCACAATCATAATCGTTCAACAACTCCACCCATCTTCGTTGCCTCATGTTTAAATCCTTTTGATCAAATATATGCTGAAGGCTCTTGTGATCCGTAAAGATTATACACTTTGTACCATAGAGGTAATGGCGCCAAATCTTTAGCGCGAAGACAACCGCTCCAAGTTCTAAATCATGCGTTGTGTAGTTCTTTTCATTGGTCTTGAGTTGGCGTGAGGCATACGCTATGACTTTGTCTCGCTGCATAAGGACACATCCAAGTCCCTGATGTGAAGCGTCGCAGTAAACAACAATGTCATCCATCCCCTCGGGCAAAGACAAAATTGGCGCACTACATAACTTCTGTTTCAACATTTGAAATGCTGTTTCCTGATTTTCGCCCCAAACAAACTTCTTGTCTTTCTGAGTTAGCGCGGTCAGGGGTAGAGCTATTTTGGAGAAGTTCTCAATGAAGCGTCGATAGTAGCCAGCTAGTCCTAGGAATTGCCTCACCTCAGTTGGGGTTTTTGGCGCTTCCCAGTTTTCGATGGCCTTGACTTTGGAAGGATCAACGTGAATTCCTTTCTCGTTTACAACGTGACCGAGAAAGTGAACTTCTCTAAGCCAAAACTCGCACTTGGAAAACTTCGCATACAACTTTTCTTTCCTCAACAATTCCAAAATCAATCTCAGGTGTTGCTCATGCTCGGCCTTGGTCCGTGAGTAAATCAGAATATCATCTATAAACACAATCACAAACTTATCCAAGTATGGTTTGCACACGCGGTTCATCAGATCCATGAACACAGCCGGCGCATTAGTTAGCCCGAAAGGCATCACTAAGAACTCATAATGGCCGTATCTAGTTCGGAAGGCTGTTTTCGGCACATCTTCCTCATGGACCCTAAGTTGGTGGTATCCTGACCGTAGATCTATCTTCGAATAATAACTGGATCCCTGCAACTGGTCAAATAAGTCGTCAATCCTCGGTAAGGGGTACCGATTTTTGACTGTCAGCTTGTTCAGTTCCCTGTAGTCAATACACATTCTGAACGAACCATCCTTCTTCTTAACAAACAGTACTGGAGCTCCCCAAGGTGAAAAGCTTGGGCGTATGAAACCCTTATCCAATAGTTCCTGTAACTGATTGGATAGCTCTTGCATCTCAGATGGAGCTAGTCGATAAGGCGCTCGAGCTACTGGCGCAGCTCCTGGGACTAAATCAATACGAAACTCGACTTGTCGCGGCGGCGGTAATCCGGGCAAATCTTCAGGAAAAACTTCTGGAAATTCGCGCACTACTGGTAAGTCTTCAATTCTTCGCTCATCTCCTTTCTTCTCTACGACATGCGCCAGGAAGGCGTAGCACCCTTTCCTTAGGCACTTTCGCGCCTTTAGGCACGAAATCAGTTTCGTCGCAACTCCCCTTCTTTCCCCTTGAATTACCAAGGTTTCTCCGTTCAACAGTGGGATCCGAACCTGCTTCTCATGGCAAATAACTTCCGCGCGGTTCTCAACTAACCAATCCATACCTACCACAATGTCAAAACTTCCCAAGTCTATTGGCAACAAGTTAATATTGAACCCGTGACCTCCCATGACTATAACACATTGTTCAGTTCTTTCGTTCGCGCATAACTGCCTACCATTGGCTAGTTCTATAGTATATGGCGTGTCTAGTCTACTGGTTGCTAGGCCTAGGGAGTCTTTAAACTCAGCGGATATAAAACTTAGGTCAGCGCCAGTATCAAATAAGACAGATGCAAACTGTCCGTTAAGCAAAAACGTACCGGTTACCACATTCGACTCTTCTTTAGCTTCGCCTGCGCCGATCACAAAAGCTCTCCCGCGAGCTTGGTTCCCCTTTTGCGGGCAATCCCGACTAAAATGCCCTGGCTTCCCGCATGCGTAGCAGTTGTCGCTTGCTCCAGCGTCTCTGACACGGCAATTCATCGTCTTGTGCCCTGGTCTGCCACATTTGGCACATTCGATTCTTGCGCATTCACCCTCGTGGTGATACTTGCATTTGTTGCACCATAGGCGAGGCCCGCTGTATCCTTTTCGTGGTGGCTCCGCGGCCTGAATCGCGTAAACCCTTGCGCTTTCCTGCTTCTTGAACGGTGGCTGCTTGGTGTCGGACCCTCGGTGGTGAGAGTTCCATTTCCTCTTGGGATCAGAGGTTCGCTGCTCGATTCCGCGCGTAGTCAACATACCCGCACGGATCGTATCCCTTGTAAGGGTAATGGCCCACGCTACCGCCTCATCAAAGGTTGGAGGCGCTGCGGCGTTGAGCGGAACCCTAACAACAGGAGGTAACCCAAAAATATACCTCTCGATCTTCTTTTCCTCCGTGTTTGCCATGTCTGGCACCAACTGGCAAAGTTCGTTGAACCGGTTGTTGTAGGCGTCGATATCCGTTCCTACCATGGTGTGGTTCCAGAATTCCTGTTGTAGACTCTGGATTTCTGCGCGAGAGCAGAACTTCCTCATCATCATCTCCTTCAGTTCCTCCCAGGTCTTGTGGAGAGCAACTTCTCGCCCCAATGTTTTCGTTTGAAGCTTCCACCAAGACGAAGCTGCCTCTTGGAACATGCAGGTCGCGTAAAGGACCTTCTGGTTCTCACTACATCCGCTAATGGAGAGAACTGTCTCCATCTTGTCAATCCAGTTGTAGAGCCCAATGGCCCCTTCGGTTCCCTTGAATGGCCAAGGCTTACAGGCCATGAATGTCTTATAGGAGCATCCTTTGTCCAAGGCTCCTGATTCGGGTTCTGGGGTCTCATTCTGACGACCCTGACTTGATTCGGCCTTGCTGGCCTCATGTGTCGCAATCGCTTGCGCGATTATTTCCGCGAGTTCCTCGGGTGTCATGGTAATTCCCTTGGCTTTAGTTGGAGGCATTCTCGCTTTAAAAGAGTGAAAATATCAGACTTAGCGCATGTACTCTGAGCACATAATGTTATCATTATTTACTAGACAGTGTGACCCGTGTTCCTAAGTGTGTGTATAGTTTCTTTTGAAAGTATTTTCTTTGAAAAATATTTCATGCGATTCCCCAACGGTTATAGTCTAGGTTAAAACTTCTTTTCCTAGTTCGCTATAACCTGGCTCTGATACCAATCTGTCACACCCGGCCCTGGGCGGCGGAAACAGCCGGGCGCGCGCGAGTGGGAATTGATACTTAAGCACGGGCCATTGCAAACATTCAAAGTAAGATTTTCATTGCGCATGAAAAGTTTAATACAAATACATTACATTGATTAAAAATTATAAAAACATCCAAGTATAAAAATTATTGAAGATTTCCACGCCATATCCCCATGCGCGGCGGGAACGACCACGCGCATCGAAGGGATAGAACTAAAATCTTCCAAAAAGCTAGTTTAGATGTTCAGCGTGAGGTGCTCTAAGTGTGACTCCATGCGCTACCTAGTTATCTCCTGAAAGACACGTAAAAACATTTGAATCAGTATAAACTGAGTGAGTTCACAAGTCTTAGTAACTTGATAAATCGTATTGCATCATAATCTTGATACAAATCATTCTGAAACATAATTCTGATAGCATCATTAAAACACATGCTTGGTAAGACAGTTATATCAACATATTCTGATAAAATCGTCCCGCGGGTTACGCGCGAACATTTCTGGGAACTGTGCTCGTCTATGCAAAGTGGCGCTGCCACTACGAGCTAAAATAAGTAATACCGTCCCGCGGGTTACGCGCGAACGTTTCAGGAACATGTGCTCGTCCATGCAAAGTGGCGCTGCCACTACGAGCTAAAATAATAATACCGTCCCGCGGGTTACGCGCGGACGTTGTGCCGGAAAACAAGGCGCTCGTCCATGCAAAGAGGCGCGACCCCTACGAGCGGGTTCAAACCCATAGTACTGCCCCATGACCATACTAGGCACTCGTCCATGCAAAGAGGTGCGACCCCTACGAGTGGGTGGATCAAACCAGCAGTCCCTACCCTTAGAGTTCCAATGGTAAAGTGATCACTTACTCGAGTTCTAGCGCACATACATCGAAAACCTTAGATAACCGTTTGCATTACTCATCATGAAACATAACTTAAACACATAATCGCTTGCATAGCTTGTAAGTATACCATGATAAAACATTATTTAAGTACGTGTCCCTCGCCCCGAAAACAGTTTAAAAATAGTGAAAACAGTGAAAATAGGGGATGTGAGACTCACCTGTGGTTCTTGTTAAGGGATTAATCGAGATTCGGGTTTTCTTGGTGTTGGCCTCGGAATCGAAGGTCTAGAATACGATTAAATAACAAGTATATATATTAAGATCAAGAAATAGGAGAATATAAGGGTTGGATAGTAGGTCTCAAGGTTATATTCTCGGCTTACCTAGTAACAGGATCGGAGCTGGAAACAACGGATGCTTGGGAGAGGATTAGTGCAAGTTTGTAGTTCTTTGAAGTGTGTTTTGGGTGATAATTTAGGTTACAAATTTATAGGCAAACTCAAGGGAACACAATCCCTTGCTTTAGGGGATTGAAATCTTTTCATATCTAGGTGTAATGATGATAAAGTATGGAAATTATTATTGTTTATTGTTTACTTAAAAGTGGAGGAGTGGACAAAAGATCTTGATTTGATTTGGACAGGACATGCAGGTCTGGGGTTGGTGAGAATAGGGTGGCTGACAGTTGACTTTTCATGTTACAGTGTGCTTTTTCAGGTACTTTTGTCAGTGTACAGTAAAAAAAAGTGGAAAATCTCTGAAACACGCTACTGTTTCCTTTTGGGCGGGAGTAATCTCCTTATGTCTGGAGAATAGACTAAGTGTTCTGTGCGCATCACTTTTGTGCGCATAGCTTTCTGCGTGAAGGACATTTCTTTGCTGCGGGTAGGTGCGTAACCTTCTCGCAGTTGGGGATATTGAGTTTCATTTGTAGATTCTCCAGGTGGTCTTGGTATTTCAACATAGTGATCAGTCATGTTGAAGTCAATTCCATCTTGGAGCTTCAGACAAACTAGCTCTCAATGTTCCCGCCATGCGGGGAGGTTAGTTCCCTTCCGCACGCGCATAAACGATGTAGGATGCACCCGCCTTAGCATCATGCGGGATGGTCAACCCATAGACCATAACATAAAGCCAAAACATTCACGCATGGCGCATATAACATATGCTCACGCTGGTTCTTAACATGGTGCGCTCGCGCAGGGCGCACATAACAAATGCACGCGCTGACTAACATGGCGCGCTCGCGCAGGGCGCACATAACAAATGCACGCGCTGACTAACATGGCGCGCATAATATTTACAATCACCTAATTATTAGGTTGATTACTTAGTTTAAGGGATTGGGAATTTACCGGGTGTCACATATGTAAAAGGAAAATACAAACAAAAATGGGATTTGATTTTGGGGGGAAAAGACCCAAGTGGGTCGGCTCCTCCATCTCTTTCTCTCCTCTTTTGTTGTTCCAAGACATGCATATGTGGGTATTGGTAGATCACAATTCTTGGAGAACTCGACCATACTTTCTCTCTCACACACAAACCCTCTCTTCTCTTTCTCTCGGTTGAACACCATAAGGAAGAACAAGAGAGGTTTTGCAAAGTGATAAATCCTACCAACACTTGGTGTTTTGTTGGATAGCTTGTAAGGGTATACTAGCTTGAGGATTTCCTCCATTGGAATCTCGCCATTCACAATATCAACCTCTTTAAATTTATGGAAATCAAGAGGTATGTAATTTAACACCCTATGGTTGGATTTGATAGAATGTACATCGTATTTGGATCCAGGCATTGGGTTTTATATAAAACAAGTTTTATGTGGATTGGTAAAAAAGATTTAAAACTTATTAGTTCCGCTGCGTTTTCCAATATAATGGGTTATATGGACCTTCTTAATCATGTGACTACCCAACAATGGCATCTAGAGCCGCTTATACGATTACATGCTTCAAAAATGGGATCTAAAGTGTTCGGGTTTCATGGTATTTCGTACCATATTGGCCGAAAACTTTAGGCATATTGGTTACCCTTGGTTTTTCAAGATTGTACCATACATTGATGTGGTAAATCTTGAAAAATTAGTCATTTGGATAACATAAATTTTATTTGGACAAAACTGTGTTCTTCAGCTCTGGCCGAGAACCCCTTGGTTGGAAACCATGGTTTTTGGTCTGGCTGAAAACATGATGAGACCCGTTCTCGGTTGGCCGAGAACTCATGGTTGTGAACCATGGTTCTCGGTTGGCCGAAAACACGTTCACGGTTGGACCGAGAACTCATGGTTATGAATCATTGTTCTCGGTTGACCGAAAATATAGTTCTTGGTTTTGACTTAGAATTCCAGGTTCTCGGCTTACCGAAGTCTTCGGGCCGAAAACTCTGAAACTTTGGTCTTCTGGCCGAAAACTCTGAGGGTCAAAGGGGAACCATTCTGGTCAATGGGCTTACCTGCTTGTGTGGATTTTCATAACCTAGCCATGACCTTGTGTATATTGAAGTGATGTGGTGTGATTTATTCAATTTGGTTGCAATACTTTTTTATTCAGGTTTGTAGTCTATTTATTCATTTCAAATGGTTTTTAATAATAAGTAGAATAGGTGTATTTCTTTTAGTAGAAAAATGTAATAGAATATAGTTGGTAAGCTTCAAACTGAATATTTTAAGAGGCAAAGTATGATTAATGTGTATGAGACTAGTGACATGACCTATGAAGATAGAATCAAAAGTCTTTAATAGGATTGTATGTATAGCTATATGGTGCAGCCAAGGTATGTCACTGAGATAGATGGGTTGAAGAAGATGTTCCTTGAGGAGAAAGTGAAGAATACCACACTTGAAATTGAAAATGACTTCGTGAAAAATCTAGTTTCAACTGGAAACATCTGTGAGAAGCTTAACAAGATCAAAGAAGAAGATAAATACAAGGTTGTTCCTCCACCTTTCAATGACAACTATTCATTGAAGGTTGACATAGAAAAGAGAAATGCATATCTTAACCAATTTAGAGATGTGTTCAAAGAAAATGAAGAATTCCTTGAAAATTATAAGTTTATGGAAGTTGATGACAATGGAGAGTTTATGGTGAAGGAAAAAGTAAAAGAAGAGAAGAATGTTGGTATTCAAGTGTTTGAGGATGACTTTGATGAACATTGTTTGAATAAAGATGACTTGAGTGACTCAAGTGATAAATGAGTGATGATGGTTCCAAGGATAAAAGAAAGGGGAAACCAAGCTCAATTGACAAACTTCCTGTGTTACCAAATCTCACACCAAAGATGAGAAAACATCATGAACATATGAGAAGGGAATATGTGTCATTTGACATATGTGGTGGATCAAAGGGAAATTACAATGCTGTGACACCTCCAAGCAAAGAAGCAATGAAAGGGAAAAAAGGTTAATAACAAGAAGAACACTATAGAAACTTTGACTGGTAATCAGTTTATTCCTGTATACCCTGTTTTCTCAAATGAAGAGCTGTTTGATGTTGGAGAAGTAGAAAGTGTGGAAGAATATGAAAGAAGGCAGTCAAGGCTTAGAGGAAATGCAGATGATGAACCAATGAATTTGGAAAGAATAATCTTTGTGAAGAGTTTAGTTAAAAGGCAAGATATCAAAATTAAGGAATTTGTACCATTCTCAATTGACTTTGATGGTCTCAAAACTCAGAAAACAATTGGTACTGAGACCCCAATACCAAGTGAAAGATTCAAAAAGGGAAAGTCAAGTGAGAACTTCAAGGGTAACGTTTGGTGCAGACATTGTGATAAGTATGGTCATCACACTGATTCTTGTCATGAAAGGTTTTCCTTCATACCAATCCATGTCCCAATTGTAATAATGTTTGGACAATATTTTGGTTACTACAAGGAAAAGTATGATGAATATTTGGGCATAGGAAAGAAGCCAATTGATAAGGCTGTAAGAAAGGTTGAAACAAACAGTGAAAAGAAAATTGAAGCGAGTAACAAGAAAGATAAAAGTTGTGGAAGACAGAAAAGCTCCAATGACCAATAGTAAGGCTAGAAGCTATAAGAATCTTCTTACCTTATGTTTCTTCTAAGAATATTAAAGTATTCCAACTGGATGTTAAATCTACTTTCTTGAATTGAATGATTGAAGAGGAGGTTTATCTGACTCAACCTCCATGTTTTGAGGACCGTGATTTTCCAAATAGAGTTTATAAATTGAACAAAGCTCTATATGGTTTACATCAAGCTCCAAGAGCTTGGTCTGAGGAGTTATTAAACCACCTGATTGTTAATGGCTTTCAAAGGGGAGCAATTGACAAAACTCTCTTCTACAAGAGAAGAGGAAGAGATTTACTCCTTCTACAAGTGTATGTAGATGATATTATTCTTGGGTCTACCAATGAACAAATGTGCTTGGAATTAGAAGAAGTCATGAAATCAAAATACTGCATGAGCTCAATGTGTGAATTGAGTTTATTTCTGGGTTTGAAAGTTCAATAAAAGAAGGATGGCATATTCATTTGTCAGTCAAAGTATGTGTAGGGCATTCTGAACAAGTTCAAGTGTCAAGACCTCAAGACTGCTTCAACTCCAATGGACACCAATGAAAAGATGATTGTTGATGAAAAGAAGGAGCCTGTTGATGAACATGAATATAAAGTAAAAAATGGATCTCTAATGTATATGACAGCTTTAAGGCCAGAGTTTATGTTTGCTGTCTGTGTTTGTGCAAGATTCCAATCAAGTCCAAAGATGTCTCACTTGACTGTTGTCAAGAGGATTTTTAGATACTTGAAAGGGAAACCTGATTTGGGGATATGGTATCCAAAGAACCATGTCTTCGATCTGATTGCTTATACTGACAATGGCTTTGATGGCTGAAACATGAGTAGGAAGTCCACATCTGGAGGCGGTCAATTTCTAGGGGACAGGCTGGTGTCATGGCAATGCAAGAAGCAAACTACAGTGTCCATCTCAACCGCTGAAGCTGAGTTTATTGTTGCATCTGCCTGTTGTGCACAAGTCCTCTGGATTCAAAATCAACTACTGGATTATGGTTTAAATTTCTTGAACACTCCTATCTTATTTGACAATATTGCTGCTTTGTTATTGTTAAGAATCGAGTACAACACTCCAATACCAAGCATATTGAAATCAGATATCATTTCATTAGAGACTGTAATGAGAAAGGACTTGAAATGAAAAGAGTGATACAAGTGACAATTTGGCTGACCTATTCACCAAGCCACTTTATAAAACCAGATTCCACTTTCTCTTGAAAGTTTTGGAAATGATCAACTCTGATGAGATCTGATTGATGATGTGCTCACTCTGCTATCTGATTATCTTTATGGTCTTGATTAGTGAGTTGTGTCTGTGTTTATGTGCTTGAATGATAATTGTGTGATTATTCGAATATGTGATTGATTAAATTTGTATGCTTGAATGATATTCTTTGTGACTTAAGTGTCTATCATGCTTATGTTTGATTGTGACCGTTTGTGATATCAAGATAAGTCTGTTTGGAAATGATGAATCTATGTGCTTATTTGATGTTTTGATTATCTGGATAATCTAAAAATGATGATGTGATTAGGATAGGATAGTCCTTGCATAATCTGTCTTGGATGTACATTATGTTAAGTCTGTTTGTTTTTATTGTGTCATGGATGATTTGATTATTCTTGAATATGTTGCAATCTGCTTGAGTCAAAACTGAGTCTTTGTGTCAAACTTGTATGCTCAATTAAATATCTTGCAAAAGAAGTTTTTCCAAGAAAAATGTCTTTGAAAAAAACAGAGCAAGTTGTTATGGTACTGAGATATGATAAGACTATTCAGTTAAAGCTTTATAGAAGCTTAAAAAGGGTTTTAGGTGAAAATTGATCCAACCTTTTGAAAAATGATAGTACATTGATTATTTATACCAATCATATGGATTTAATAGGCTAAAAATAATATTAGTGCAGTCATTAGTATGTATGGTTGCTTTCCATGATGTGTAAAAAACTAAGCTTAATGTGGAGATACATTGTTGAATATGCATGATTCAAGATAAAACTCTCCAAATGATAGGCAGAAAAGTGAACACCCAGTAATACACGAGCTTGTTGGTATTTGGTCACCAAACATGAATCATCTTATGAATATGAAAAAGAACAAATGTGAGCAATATTTTTATCTTTATTCAACCAAAAGTTGATAAATGTTCACAAATTTTGAAAGAAAATCCAAACATTAGGGTTAATTATAGAACTATAGAGATGGGGGCATAAAAGTAAGTCCTGTCGCATCTCGAATGAAAGGCATGTTAGTCCGAACTGCGTGGCAAGTAAGTCCAATGTTCAACCTCACATATGTTTGAAATTTTGAAAAGAAAAATCAAATAAATTTTTGAAAAGAAAAATCAGATAAATTTTGAAATTTTGAAAGATATTTTGACCAAATATCACGGGGTCAGAGTCAATTCGGGGTGATCTGGGGATAGCCAAATAAGCTTTGAGAAGAGATATGGGACATCATAGTGCAATAAGTGTTATCCATTTTTATTTATTGCAAATTAATTGTACTTTAAGCATTTAACCAAGGCATTGAAATTCATGCTATGTGTAGACCGGGTATTAATCTGCCTAAGTTGTCATAATAATTCTGAGAATGAAGTATTTAGAATCGAATCAATCAATATGATCCCATGTTGAGATCTTTTCACAAAAGAAAAGAAAATGTTTTGGAAAGATATAAGACTGAAATTTGATCTCATTATGCAACATTTGCTCTTAACCTTGATATTTAATGATAAAACAATTTGAAATGTGGTTTAAGTCAAAAAGAGTTGCATTTTACCTTGAATATGTTCTTTCAAGTAAGGTTTGATAAACTTCAACCGTTCGAGTAAACTTAGATGTTTTTGTTTGAATTTCATCCTTTTCGAGCATACTTGTTGTTTATTTGTAATTAAAAGAGCTATTCACATCTTATCGAGTAAACTTTGATAATTATTTACTTTTGAGTAAACTTGATTGTTTAGAAAGTTGGTTTTTGTCAAGCACACTTGATAAATATGTGATACATTTTATGAATATGTTGTTTCCAGCAAGCTTTGATGATTTTATACTTTCTAGCAAAGTTAGGTGTTTTGATAGAATGTGTAACTCATTATAGCAAGCTAAATGATTTGATTATGTCTGAATATGTTATTTCCATACATGATTTTGACCTTTCTAGCAAACTTAGGTGTTTTGTTTGACTGTTTAACTCATTCAAGGCAACTAGATGATTATCTGTACTTAAGTGAATTATTCATGTGTTATCGAGTAGACTTTGATGATTTGTCTCATTCGATTAAACTTGGATGTTTAGAAAGTTGTTCTTATCTAGCATACTTGATTATTATGTGATACATGCATGAATATGCTTTACATGTCTATTTCGAGTAAACTTAGGTGTTTTAGTTGAAATGGGTATCTGTTTAGCATACTTCATAGTTTTTTTTATACTGGTATTTTCTAAAATTACAAGTGTTTTCGGACAAACTTTGTTTTCCCAGCAAACTTCATGCTTCGAGCACACTTGTCAACTGGTAAATCATTCCAAGTGTTATCCCAGCACACTTGTTAGTTTCAGAAAATATCTTGCAAACTTTACTTTTCGGGTACACTTTATGCTTAGAGCATACTTGTATATCGAAGGATAACAAGTCTTCTCTAGCACACTTTGCACTCTTGAAGTATTTTCGAGCATACTTTGCTTTATAGTGTACTTGAATGAATATGTGTTATCTTTCTAAGTATTTTCAAGTAAGATTTGTGATGTTCAGACATTCAAGCAAGGTGGACAATTAAAAATATTTCTAAGTTATTATTATTGGATTCTTTATTGATTCTGAGCAAAGTTGCCTATTTGATATATTATACTTGATTATTTCTCTTGTGATTTTTTTCTCGAGCAATCTTGTATATTCGAGTAAGCTTCCTTCACTTTATCCACTTAGTTATATTTTTAATTACTTTATAATATTTGAACAAATTATGGGACGAGCAAACTTTTAAAATCAACTTTAACTAGAAAGCTTTGTGAATGTACTTCACCGAGCAAGGTTTGTAAGATGTGCTTTATCGAGCAAGCTTTTAAACAAGTAAGATATTTTATCTGAGATTGTTTGACACTTGTCTCACACTAAAAGACAAATTTTTTTAAAACTCACTTTCAAAACGCAAACAATACACTATATAAGGGGGAGTTAAAATCTTTTACACTTCACTTTTCTCCCCCTTCCACTTTTTGCATTATTGTCGTTTGCTCGCTCCATAATATCAATCGTTTAACTTCTAATCCTTACCCTAATTTACCAGCCCACTTAATCCGACTCGGTAAGCATTTAATTGAATGTTTTGCGACCCAGATTATGTGAATTTAAAAATTTAATTTCATCTTCACTAATTTCTTTGTTTTATGTGTAGGTTTACAATTTGTCGAATAACAGGTTCTTAAAGAAATTCTGTATTTTTCTTATTCAAAATTTAACCTAAAATAAATCAAAGTTGTGAACTTTATGACTAACTGTTACTTTGAATGTGTTTTTGTCTGTGTATGTACAGTTATGGTGGCATAAAATTTGAAAAGATACATAATATGTGCGTGTTTCTTCAAGTAACTGATGATAACCGACCAGTTGAACAAATGATACGGTGGTTACAACTTTCAAATATAAGATTCCCATTAACAGAGAGCCCCATCATATTCAGGAATCATCAACTCGATTTCTGGCACTCTGCATAAGTAATTGAAGATGCGGGTGGTAGGCGAATTGAGGCTACCATGGCACGACAGGAGAATATTGTAACCGAACAGTTGATACGTGTGAGTCTGGAGTTACACGATAACTTTCAGAACCCAATCCATTTCTCCACTGATCATTTTTTGAGGATATTCCTGGAGACGATGGGATATCAGGGTGACGTCCATGAGGGACAATTCAAAAAAGGCATGTTCCCTAATCTTTATTGTTTCTTGATACACCACATTGTGCAAGGGTTTGAACCCATGAAAAGGTCATAGACATTTATGAGTCGTGATCTCACTAATGCCACAGTGGATGTTGTCTATAGACAGCCATTTAACTTTTCATGCAATGATATTTGAAGGATTGGCTTCTAACTTGAGGAAGAACGATAAAGACAAATTCTTTGTTTATCGTCTGGAAATTTTATTTAATCGGGTGCTACCTGATTTTCCTACCATGGGCACAACACACATATTGCAAGATCCTAATGAATACAAGAGGATAGCAAAACTGACTTCCACAAGCAACTTCAATCCAGAAGTTGAGTTTGATATTTTTTCTTTGGCTGTTGGATAACAACTTGGATATAATGCTTGTTCCATATGTGAGTTTTGAGGAGGAGAGTGGGAGTGGTGATTCTGAAGATGACGGAGATGATGGTGATGATGGAGATAATAGAGGTAATGATGGAGATAATAGAGGTGATGGAATACATGTTGTTGATGATGATAATGTAGAGGCACATGGGGAGAACCAACCTATACCTACACCACCAACCTCACCCAATAGCCCACCCCAACACCAAACCCCATCCCCACCACAACACCATGACCATGAACCATATATACCTTCCCCACCAACACAGACCCAGTCACCACAAAGCCAAACCCACAACCCAACTCAAACACAAATCCAAAACCAAGACCACATCCAGAAACAAACCCGAAGCCCACATCAAACCCAAATCCTAAACCAACCCTAAACCCAAACCCAAGACCAACCTATCATTGTTGGTCCCGTATATGATCACTCACACCCACTATAATGTCATAGAACTCACAATAAATGTGTCGACAAGAAGGTTAATGACGGTTGCTATTTTAGGTAAGGACATGTGTTTGTTACTGGCGGAATCAGAAACAAACCGAATTGTTGCTTAATGACTAATAAATGTAACAAACACAAACAATAACTCAAAATATTTCCATTTATAGAAAGGTTTCATACAAATGTAAATCGCTTAGGGTTTCTTGTAAGGAATGTATCATACGTACTATTCTAGGACATCCGTCACACTCAATATCAGAAATATTCCGATTAGGTCTGAAAAGTGCAAAGTGGCTTATTTGTCCGTCTCTCGTCTATTGAGGCGTGCCCTAAATTAGTCTATTTATAGGCATGCCACCACCTGACAACTGTCATTCCTTCTAGAAACCCTAATGATTGGTACATAATCATATTACATATTCAATAATATACTAAGTGTAAAAACAGGTCTTCCGGGTAGACATTATGTCAGTTGTCTTCTCCGAGTAGGCTTTGTGTCTTTTGTATTTTACGAGTAGACCTAGTAACCTTGAAGTGTGCTTGTGAACAGTTCTTCAGGTAGAATTTACTTAGAGTATTTTCCAAAGAAAATACTCACTTAGTAGACTTCAATCTTCTTGACCATAGAAAACTTTGCTCGATATGGTCCTACGAGCAAACTGGTCTTCATGAATCCCTTCAACTCTTTGTTAAATAATAACTTATTAAGCAAACCAAAGTGTGCTGGTAACACTGTTTGAACTGTGCTGGTAGCACTGTAGCTTGCTTGGAGTTAAATACTGCTGGAGAAAGTACTTAGATTATATCTTTATCACTTTCAGCAAGCATGCTCGGAATACTGTTTATTAAGAAAGCCTTGCTAGATCTTCCAAAAACTTGGCTTCAAAAGCTTGGTTAAGTCAAGGGTTAGCTAGTAAGCAAACTGTGCTCGACTTGAAGAACACCTTTGCTAGATGAAGTAAATCCTGCTTGGATTATCACTTAAGAAGACTTCAATAAGATAACAATGCCGAATAGTGAAAATACATTGCTAGGAAAAGTAAAACCCTGCTCGGATGTCCAAGTGAGCTTGGTTTCCATACTTAGCCGTTTCTGAGGAGAGTTGAGAAGATTCCAATCTCACTTAATTTTTCATAAGTCATTTTAGGTTAAATCTTTGACTCAACAATCTCCCCAAAGATTGGAACACCTCAGCTGTCCCAAAACACTTCTAAGGTTACATACACTTAGTCAAAATACATATCAAATCGAAATCAAATTACATAATCATATGTCAAAATATTACATATTCAAATTCTATCCATAGAGATTACAAAGCAAACCCTATTATAAAAATCTTCATCTTCTTGCATTTTGGGTTGCTTGTCTTCTATCAACTATCACTGTTCCTACTCTTTGCTTGAAAATAGACAGTATTTGATAGTGAGGGTGATTCTTCTGGAATTGTCATTTCCAAAATATCCCTCAAATCTTCTCTATGTAAGAATGCCAGGTCTTCATCATTTCTGATTATCCCCAACATGAGTCCATCTAAGTTACGAAGAATGTAGTGGCCTTCATTTTCTCTGTAGTCAATCTCAGCAATTCGGCCATTCTTCTGCACTTCATGGTTTGGACGAGTCATCCTTCGTCTCATGCTTATACAAGTGTTCATGTTGGACAAGGGATTTTTGTTTCTGACTTTTGAAACATAATCATATTCAGCATCCCTTATGCTCCTCAAACGTGTTGCTCTTATGTTCCTCTCATGCTTAGTCAGCTCCCATTTCTTTCTTTGATCCAGCAGAGGAGATACTTTTTCAGCTTCACTTCTTAAGTACTTTGACAGCTCATTCTGTTGTCTCCCGACCATCTTGTTTCGATCATGATAGTCATATAAGTCAAGTTTGGCCATTATCTCCAGTTGCTCTCTTTTGTACTCTGTAAAATCATCTTTGAAAATTATCTCCCTTAGCTGTCTGATCTGCATGATCATTTTCAAAGTTTTAAAGACAGAGTCATAGTAGAGTGTCATTGGCAAGTCTATTTCCATTTGGGGCCTTTCTACCCTTCGAGTTCCAACTCTACTTGACTCACCCCTATTTGTTGAGGTGTATCTCCTTGAAGGAGAGGACCTTGTGGGAATAGACTTCATTGATTTAGTAGGTCTGGTGGGTTTAACGGGCTGGAATGTGGTATGGGTTATGGGTTGGTTTAAGGTTTGGTCTATGGATGGGTCTTGAGTTGTTGTTGGTGATTGAGGTGGTGTTGGCGGGAAGTTTTGTAAGTGTGTAGGAATGGTTTCTGGAATGTATGGTTCATGGTCATGGGTTTGGGTTAGTGCTTAGGCTTAGGTTTTCAGGTGGGCTATGGGTTTGGGAGGGTGGTGTATGGGTTAGGGTAGGTAGTGGTGAGTGAGGTGGTGTTGGGATGGATTGGTTCTCCCCCTGAACTTGTACATTGTCAATCAAAGCTCCTCCTCCAACTCCTCCTTCATCACCATTACCTTCATCTTCCTCCGTCAGTACTATCATTATCATCATCCATCTTCATCTCATCCTCCTCCTCCTCTAAGGTTAACTCAAGCACCGGCATAATATCAGCATCATGGTTCACCAACCATGGTAATATATCAAGTTCAACATTAGGATTGAATCTGCTTGTGCTAGCCAGATTAGCAATCCGTTTTTAGGTGTTTGGGTTCTGAAGCACGTGTGTTGTACCCATTGTGGGCAAATCATGTAGCTCATGGTTGAAAATAATATGCAGAAACCTGGGATAGGCAAGAAATCTGTCTTTGTCTGCCTTCATCAAGATTGTTTGAACACGTTAATCCTAATCCTCAAATCTCGGATCTGATATATATTATTAACACTATTACGGATCTAGTTCATGATTACACTTGATTATATGTTATACGTTATATTAATTGTAAGTATGTGTATGTATGTATAATATTAGAATGAAGCTTGAGAGGATATTTGGGCAGAGTTTCGTTAATGTTAACTCAAAACTGAAATTAAACAGTGGCTGAACCCACTATACATAGAAGATGAGTCTAGTGCGTCACACGTTCCGTAACGAACTAGCCACTCACTTCGTTACATACATTAAATAAGATAAACTTAACGAATCACCTCCTGATTCGTTAAACATCTTAACGAATCAAGAGGGAACTTAAATTAAGTCTAGTTCGTTAAACATCCATAAGAATTAGATGCTAATCTTAACGAAATACAATAATAACTTAATATTCATTACGTAAATAAAACGACAAATACATTAACGATAGATACAAAGACTCGAGATGAAAAACCGTGTACTAACAGACACCCCCTCGTCTTGATCTCTTTGTCTTTTATTTTACTTGAAGCGCTTGGACTGCCAATCTCTGCAACTATGAATTTCGTTCTCATAACATCACGCACGACGCGTTGGAACTGCATAGCCAGATCATAGTCTTCATTGCGCTCGAACAATATCTTATTCTTGTGTAGCACGTCGTTGTCGGTCTCAGTTAAATTAACAAGCCACATTGGATCGATGATCTTTATTAGCTCTGTCTTTAAACCTTTACCCAAAATCTAGTACGCAAGAGCGGAGAATATCTTCGAGAGTTTGAATTGTCCTCTCAGATTGACCATCGGTTTGCTGGTGATAAGCGGTGCTTAGATTAATACGAGTACCCAAGGCGGTTTGCAACGATCTCCAAAAGTAAGAGGTAAACAGACTATCACGATCAGAAATAATGGTCAAAGGCGTTCCAGGGTGGTTAATGATGTTCTTGACATAGAGTCGAGCTAATTCGCTTACGGGGGATTTTTCTCGGAACGGTATGAAGTGAGCTGACTTGGTCAAACGATCAACAATCACCCAAATATTATCATTGCGGCTTTGAGTAGTGGGGAGTTTGGTAACGAAATCCATGGCTATGTCTTCCCATTTCCAAACGGGGATCGGAGGTTGCTCGAGCAACCTAAACGGCTTTTGATGCTCGACTTTAACCTTAGAACAAGTGAGGCATTTGGATACATACACTGCGATATCTTTCTTCATTCCTGGCCACCAAAACATGGAACGAAGATCGGCATACATTTTATCCGCACCGGGATGAATAGATTATCGTGACTTATGAGCTTCATCGAGGATGAACATGAGAAGACTGTCACGATCGGGGACCCATAAACGGTCCAAATAATAGAGTAAGCCATTATGTTTGGTTTCAAGTTGGAGTTCGGTGCCACACGACATCTCGTCGTGTAAGTTACCCTCGGTGACGGAGACGTGTTGTGCGTCGAAGATGCGGTATTGGAGGTCAGATTGGATGGTGACACAATGGAGTAAGACGGATTTAACATTACTCTTACGACTAAGAGCATCGGCCACGACATTCGCTTTCCCAGGGTGGTAGCGAATTTTGCAATCATAATCGCTTAACAATTCGGCCCATCGTCTTTGTCTCATATTGAGGTCCTTTTGGTTGAAAATGTGTTGTAAACTTTTATGGTCAGTGAAGACGAAACATTTCATTCCGTAAAGGTAGTGTCTCCAAATTCTCAAGGCGAACACGACCGCACCAAGTTCGAGGTCGTGCGTCGTGTAATTTTTCTCGTGTACCTTGAGTTGACGCGAAGCGTAAGCAATGACCTTGTCTCGTTGCATAAGAACACAACCAAGAACTAGAATAGAAGCGTCAAAAAAGACAAAAAAATCTTCATTGCCCTCGGGAAGGGCAAGGATTGGAGCATTGCAAAGCATCTTCGAAACTTTCCCTTTGTGGGTTAGTGCGGTAAGGGGTGAAGCAATCTTCGAAAAGTTGCGGATGAAACGACGGTAATACCCCGCTAAACCAAGAAATGAACGAACCTCCATTGGAGAGGATGGGGTCGCCCAATTTTTAACGGCCTCAATTTTAGCGGGATCAACGTGAATACCCTTGTCGTTAACGATGTGGCCCAAGAATTGAACTTGCTAACCAAATTTCGCATTTGGAGAACTTAGCATAAAGTTGTTCCTTTCGTAGCAAGTCGAGAATGTCGCGCAAATGGTCTTTGTGCTCGGTCTCAGATTTAGAGTATATCAAGATATCATCGGTGAAAACAATCACGAACTTGTCGAGGTAGGGTTTACAAACACGATTCATAAGATCCATGAAAATGGCAGGAGCATTAGTCAAACCAAAACGCATAACTCGGAATTCAAAGTGGCCATAACGAGTATGGAAGCGGTCTTGGGTATGTCATCTTCGTGGACACGGAGTTGGTGATAACCCGAACGGAGATCAATCTTAGAGAAACATGCGGGTCCTTGGAGTTGATCGAAAAGATCATCAATACGCAGAAGGGGATAACGTTTCTTGATAGTAAGATTGTTGAGCTCACGATAATCAATACACATACGAAGAGTACCGTCTTCCTTCTTAACAAACAAGACGGGTGCGCCCTATGGAGACGAACTCGGGCGAATGAAACCCTTTTCCATGAGTTCTTAAATTTCGTTGGAGAGTTCTTGCATTTCGGAAGGTTCAAGTCAGTAGGGTGCTTTAGCCACAGGGTTTGCTCCGGGTATGAGATCAATACGGAACTCCACTTGACGAATGGGAGGGAGTCCGAAAAGGTCATCAGGAAAGACTTCGGGGAAGTCGCGGACAATCGGAATGTCGGAGAGTTTCCTTTCTTCATCGGATTTTGTGGTGACGTGGGCTAAAAAGGCGACATACTTCTTGCGTAAGTAACATTGGGATTTGTGACACGACATGAGTTTTAACTTTGAGAAGGGTCCTTCACCGCGGACGTATAGAATCACGCCTCCAACGATATGGATTCGAATGAGTTTCTCGAAACATAAAATTTTGGCATGGTGGAGAGATAGCCAATCCATACCAATGATGATGTCGAAACTTCCCATTTTCATATGGATAAGGTCGATAGAGAACTTTTGTCCATTAAGGGTAATCATGCAATTTTGAATGACGGAGTCAATAGTGATCGAACTACCGTTTGGTATCTCAACTATGAAGGGCTTAGATAAGTTACTACGGGGCACATCAAGTATGTATTCAAAATCAAAAGAGATAAAGCTTCTATCGACTCCCGAATCAAATAGTACCGAGGCATGATGCTTATTTACTAGAAACGTACCTTTCACCACATCATTCGAGTTTCGGGCTTGATGAGCATTGATGGTGAAAGCTTGGCCTTGAGTTCTTTGAGGTACTTGGATTTGAGAAGTTGGAGCTTGAGAGGTTGGAGCTTGATAGGCTTGCATGACCATGGGTTGAGTTTGAAGGGGTGGAGGAGCCATGAGTTGGGGTACTCGGGGTTGATAAGCTTGCACTTGATAGGCTAGCGAGATGTAGTAAGGTTCTGGTGCAACATAGGCTTGGTGAGCTTGGACGAGTCGAGGACACGCGTTGCGAAGGTGATTTGGGTCACCACAATTGTAGCAAGACCTAGCGGTGTTAATGGTTAGAGCACGAGGGATGGCTCGGTTGGGTTGGTTTGATGGTGCGAACCGTGCTGGAGCGGCTTGCACACGAGGTGCTTCTCGACAATATTGGGAAATGTGGCCGAATCGGTGGCAATTGGTGTATACCCTACAAGTGGCTTGGGCCGGATGGTGGCGTTGGCAAGTGATGCAGTACGGGTGTGGGCCGGTGTAGGGCTTCTTGTTTGGAGGAGCTTGTTGGGCTTGTGGTTGGGCTAAAACATAATTTTGGGAGTTGGGTTTCTCTTGTTATTACGGTAGTGAGATGAGTTGTTGTGGTTGTTATTCTTGGAGGATTCGGGCTTAGAGGAGTCGGGCTTTGTTTCCTTAGTGGGCTCAGGTGTGGGCTTATCAGTGGGCTTCTTAGAACTCTTCCACGTCAAGGTCTCGGCCTTAACGTGGTTCTCAGTGAGGGTACCGGCTAAGGTGATGGCATCATGGAGTGTTTGAGGGTCATGACTTAGAACGGAGTCTTGGATTTCCATAGGCAAACCCGAGATGTACTTGTCGATTGCACGCTGGAGTGACCATGTGGAGAATGAGAAGGCTCAGTTCATGGAAACGATCGTTCTGGGCGATGTCATTACCACTTTCTTGTTTCAAATTCCAAAATTCCTCTTCCAACTTCCGAATCTCATGTTTCAGGCAGAACTTCTTGAGCATAAGTTTCTTGAGGTCATCCCATGGCAAGACCATGGCAACCTCAGCGCCAAGCGTGCGCTTCTCACCATTCCACCAATTGAGGGAATTCTTCTTAAGCTTGCTTGAGGCGTAATTGGTTTTCTTGTCCTCGGGGCATTCACATTGGAGAAATATGCTCTCCATTTCTTCGAACCTTTGGAGGAGAACGGTAGCACCGTCGATACCGTGGTATTCGGGCGGGTTGGCACTCCTGAATTGTTTGAGGGGTAAGCAATTGGGTTTGGAGTTGTAGATGATGAAGAAGCATTCACTGTTTGCAATTGAGTGATAATCGTTGGGAGGGCTTCCACGATGCCCTTAGCAATGCGGGACGACATGCTACGGCCAGAGTTGCCGGTGCGACGGTTACGGTTGATGAGGCGAGAAAACATACTGCAAGGGTAAAAGGTGTAAAGTTCGTAAGACTCGGGTGAATGTTGTGAGTAAAATTAATTGACGAAATATAGTACTCGTTCATTGAGGTTGGGATTGTGTTTGAGGTTGAGAATTTCGTTATTAACGAGACTTGATTATATAAAATTTTATCATCTTTAGTATTTTGTGAAAATATAACAACATAACTTGAATAAAAATACATAGGTTCATTTGTCGGTTAGGATTTCATGTATCACCATGGGTCCTTCCAACAATTGAAAAATATCGAACACCAAATAAACAAAATCAATCGAAAATCAAATTTGAGGGGGAGTGTTGAGGTAGATGGTTGAAGTAGTTCGGTAACCACCCCATTGAACATACTTCATCCATCCGATCAACAAAACACAATACGGAAAAACTGAGTTTAGCCACGAAATCACCGTGAATTCGGTTAAAAATTTAAGGATGTGATCGTCACATGACCACGTTGATACAATGACGGTAGTAGATTCGAGTACGTTTGGTGTGATATGCTTTGGCCTAATAAGTTTCACACCCTTACCGAACACTTTAGGAAGGCAACCAGGTCTCGCGATTGATTGAGATTTATACGCATTACACTTCCTTAGGCTCGCAAGCCTTGGTGTCAAGGGTTCGGTAAACAAGTGCGTCCCTCTTCCATTTACTACATATCCGTCCCACATATCAATTAATCGAGCAATTTCAGTTACGCATACAGTGGAATCGTAGTGAAAACAATAATTTAATTGTGAACGCATAACGCCCCCAAAACTTAAATGTAAAAGGGGGATGTGAATTTACTTACCTTTGATGAGGGATAAACGAAGACAAGATAATAAAAGAAAATGCTAGGATGGAAAACGATCAAGCTCCTCGAGGTTCACCGACAAAAATTCCTAGTTGTTACATATAATATTAATTAATTATAAATAAAAATTAACAAGAATTACAATGGATTTGAGATTCGTTTGGGTGTTAAGTGAAAGCTTGTTATTTGTTTAATTATTATTATTATTATTATTATTATTATTATTATTATAATAAACCTTTAGGTTTGATAAAACATTAAACTTTAATAAATAACCACTATTTTGTAAGATAGATATATTAACGGGGAAAGATACGAGATAAAACAATACGTCTCATTTAAGCAATTGATAAAAAAAAAGAATTTATTGTTATTTTTATCTTAAATGTACAACACATATATATATATATATATATATATATATATATATTACATGGTTAATAAAAAGTCCAATCACAGGAAATTAAATCCGGAGTTCGTTTTATGAAGAAAATGCATATTTAAGTATATATACATGTATTAATATCAAAATCTTTGCTTAAAAGTTAATAAAAATAGTAATAACAATTAAAAACAACAAAACCGGGTCTCGTGAGACTTAGAGGTTCGGTTTAACTAAATTTTCATTTATTAAAAGTTAATAACATAAATTAATATAAAAGAAAGTTGTCTAAAGGTCATAAACAAATAAATAACAAAAACTGGGTCCAGGGGGGCTCGAACCCGTGCCTGGACCGGTTCAAGTGTTTAACCATACGCGCAACAGCCATTGATGGTGTGTGATTTGTTAGATCCAAATGTTTGCTTAAAACATAAGCAGTTAGCCAACAAAACCCAAATTCAACAAGCAAACCCTAAATCTTCAATCGACCTATTTGATTATCGTGAGTCCAAATAGATTTAGGGTTAATGTTTGCTGGTTAATAACAATCTAGAAACATTCATTAATTACCGAGAATGGTGATGAATTGAGGGTGAACGGCGACGAGGGTTTCACGGCTCACTATTGGTGACGAAACTGGATCTTAACGGCAACGTATGATGCGATTAGGTTAGGGCTTAGGTTTGCGCTGGTGAGAGGATGATTAGGTATGATTTAATTGTGTTTTGATGGTGTTTATACAGTATTTTAGGAGTTTGTTAGCCGCGGTTCGTATTTAATGAGGTATAGCTGTCCTAGTTAATCAATTACTCTGTATACACTGTCGGTAGACGCGTTTTAGGTTGTTAAATGATTTGGTAAGATCAATTTGCTTGATTTAGCCTGAAAATTGAGGTCCAAGAAAAGGGGGGGTATGGCGTCGGTGGTGGTAGAGGAAGAAGAAGGAAGGAAATAATTTATATAATATTTGCTAAATGGTCCTCGATCTATGGTTGATGGTTCAAAAATGATAAAATACCCGAACCCGAACCCGGTTCGGGTAATGATTACAAAACTGAAAAGGAAACGGAAAACCCGAAATGCTACATTCAACAAGTCATTATTTACATTTCATTTTCGTACTCTATCGTTTTCGTTCACCGACTAGAAACGAAACGCATCGAAACAAACACCGTGCGTTTTCAATTTCGTAGATCAATAGCGAGTTCATCGATCCTCACCGAGAAAAAAAAATGGTATCAGAGCTTTCCTTGCTCGATTCTACGTCTAATCACTGAATCTTGTGCTTAATTGTTACTTCTAAAGTGTTCGATTTCAATTCCGAAATGTTCGTGTTCTTTGTGTTGAGTTTTGATTGATTCGGATCGAAATTGGTTGTTGTTTGACGTATACCATTTTAGGTTTTTTGCTTCAAAACTCATTTTTGAGGAGCATATTTTTTAATGTTTCTGAATTTTCAAAATATCTAAATGTTTTTGGATTTTATCTGTACAAACAGAAAACACAATATTTTTGTATTTTCCCATTTCTCTCCCCCTAAAAACCAAAATATGTAAGAAAGAAAAAAATAACAAACAGATTAGTATAAAAACATAAAAATGATTACCCGAACTTTGGGATATCAGCAAATTTAAACCAATCAAAAAAATTGAATATCGTTTCATCAAAAGCTTTGTTAAAAAGGTATACCTTTTGATGATCCGTGTGAACTTTTCAATATCAATTAATTTCATGTCTTTCGTTTTAGAGTGGTGCACGGGGTTCTTCGTGATACATATGGCATCAGAGTTATCAATAAAAATTGGAGTAGTAAGAAACTTCAAACCATAATCCCGCAGATGTTGTTGGATCCACGAAACCCGTGAACAGCAACTCGCGACTTGCCACATATTCTCAGCTTCAGCGGTTGATGTAGAGACCGTTTTCTGCTTCTTACACTGCCAGAAAACCATCCGGTTTC